>NC_133792.1:828621-831117 GCF_003597395.2 Chelonoidis abingdonii
GTTCCATATCCCTAATCATTTTTGTTGCCCTTTTCTGAATCTTTTCCAATTCCGATACATCTTTTTTGAGACGGGGCAACCACATCTGCTTGCAGTATTCAGAATGTGCGCATACCATTGATTTATATAGAGGCAATATGATATTTTCTGTCTTATTATCTATCCCTTTCTTAATGATTCCCATCATTCTATTTGCTTTTTTGACTGCCGCTGCACATTGAGTGGATGTTTTCAGAGAACTATCCACAATGACTCCAAGATCTCTTTCTTGAGCGGTAACAGCTAATTTAGACCCCATTAGTTTTATATGTATAGTTGGGATTATGTTTTCCAATGTGCATTACTTTGCATTTATTAATATTGAATTTAATCTGCCATTTTGTTGCCCAGTCACCCTGTGCACCAAATAGCCATATAGGCAAGCCTGGAGTTAGTTTTTGGAGAGATTAAGTTTGAGATGCACAGAGCCATCCAAGACAGGACAAAAAGTGAGAGGTTGGGGCTACAAGGGTTCTTGTGTCCTCCATATAAGGATAGCAGTTGGAAGAGTGGGAGCAGCTGAAGTCTGAGAATGCTGAGGAACACCAGTGGATAAGGAAAGAAGAGAGTTTGATGAACCGTTAAAAATGATGTGGAAAGAATGAGCTCTCCCAATTCTCCGTCGACCTACTAACCAAAGTCCCAGAAACCAGGAGAGCATAGAAAAAGAGAAATGTGATCAGCAGACAGATCAATATATTAGGGGATAGAGAAATGACCCTTAGAGTTAGCTTGGAGGTCCTTTGTGCTCTTGATTAGGATGGTTATGGTGGGGTGGAGAGGGTGGAAGCCAGATTGGAGAGAAGGCAATCCCAGCAGAAAGAATAGAAAGCATACTCCAGAATTTTGAAGATAGAAGGGAGGAAAGAGTTAGCACACCAAATGGGAGAAACAAAAAATCCCACCACTCCACTTAGTGAAAAGTTTATTCAAATCCATTTCAGAAATGTTTGACTGCTGTCCAGGTCCACTTGGGAGGCCTCCACTACTTGTGTTTTGCTGTCACATTTGTAACTACAACAAATACTTCCTGTCAACAGTGCTTCAGGGAATGTGCAATTACTCTGCAGGTGACAGAACAAGATGGAGAGAAACTCTTATCCCCAACTAGAACAAATAGTTCCCCTTTGTTTAAAAAAAAATAAAAAAAGGGGGGGGGGCGAATGAGGTGCTCACTGCTGAATCTGTCCTGAAAGGCAGTCCCTAAAGAGTTCCCTGTGTGTAATAATAAACTGATTGAAGTTACAATTTAAACAGTGTTCTCA
Organism: Chelonoidis abingdonii; assembly: GCF_003597395.2. Taxonomy (NCBI): domain Eukaryota; kingdom Metazoa; phylum Chordata; order Testudines; family Testudinidae; genus Chelonoidis; species Chelonoidis abingdonii. Next base: position 829,926 of record NC_133792.1, read on the forward strand.
GTGCTGTTGATTACAATGTGCTAGAGAGAATTGATGCATCTGAGAACATTTTCCTCTGTTCTTCCTTTGTAGCAGCTTTTAGTACATTCCGGCCAATTACACAGTACAACCTGCTTTTGTGCTTTTCGAAAAACAAGTTCCTCTCATCATGCTGATTAGTGTTTAAAAAGGAAAATTGCACCTAGGATAAATGGGAGGATGGAAATGTTAGTTATTCTTCTCTTAAGTGCCCTGCTGGATTAAGAGTACTCTGCTCCTTTTTGTATTGTAATCTTTAGAGTATGATTTTCTTAGAGGTCCTTGAACTCTGTTCTGAAAGACTGTGTCTACGCAGCAAAGAAAAAAAAAAGACACATGCCAGTGAGTCTCAGAGCCCAGGTCAACTGTCTTTGGTTTGCAGGCCTGACACTGTGGGGTTAAAAATAACAGGATAGATGTTCAGGCTCAGGCTGGAGCCTGGGCTCTGAAACCCAGTGAGGAGGGAGAGTCTCTGGGTATGTCTACACTGCAATTAGACACCCACGGCTGGCCCATGCCAGCTCACTTGGCTTGCTGGGCTCGGGCTAAGGGGCTGCTTAATTGCAGAGTAGATATTCAGGCTTGGGCTGCAGCCTGAGCTCTGAGACCCTCCCACCTTGCAGGGTACTAAAGCCTGGACTTCAGCCAACGCATGAACGTCTACGCTGCCATTTTCAGATCAAATGCAGCCAGCTCAGTTGTAGTTCAGAGTCAAACATCTGAAGGTGGTCTGTAACCCACTCCTTGGTCTTTTGAATTACTTCTTTGTAACATTTTATAAAGTTAATTATAAATCTTTATTGAAGAGAATTATTTTTATCCAGCAACTAATTTTCCCCACCCATTTGCTTTAGAATCTGGTGGAAAAATACAGTTGGTAGACAGTACAGGGACCAGTATCTTTAAAAAGCAAAGAGTGTAATTTTTTCTAAAGCAGTTTGGGTGCGAGTAGATGAAAAGCAGAGGAATCTCATTAGGTAGGAGTAGGTTTCTAGAGGCTGGTTTAAGGTGACCTATAAAAGGAAGGGACATCGAGCCCTTTTTGTTTTATGTAGAAAGCCCTGGAAGGCTTTGTGTGGTGTCCCTGAAGTTCGTTTTATGAAGTGTCAAAAGAGTGAAGAAGCCATGCAGTTCCACGGCACAGACTGAGTCGATATTCAGAATTACAGACTGC
>NC_133792.1:831217-866567 GCF_003597395.2 Chelonoidis abingdonii
GCGACAGGTCCACAGGTCAGTCTGGTTAAGCAATGAGCTGGATGAGGTGTTCAACTGAGAAGGCATTTGATCCTTTTGATCCTCCTCTGGTAATCCACTTGCTCGCCTTCCACGGAATACACACACATCATAATACTGACATAACTTTCAAAAAGGAAAGGACAAGCAATTTATTTTTGGATCCACCAAGCCACTATGAAAGTGGTTACACCACAGAAGACTACTTATATCTAGGAAACCAGCTCGCTCTCAGGGCCTCGTGGCTATTCTGGTATCCCCTCAGTCATCACTGAGAAGGGACACTTCAGTTGAACGGAAGGCGAGCGGGCCAGCGCAGCTGGACACGCAGTAAGGAAAAAGCTCAACAAAGCCACTGTGTCCTAACCCAGTGCAGTGGTAAGTTAGCAGACTGACTTAATATAAGGAGTGATTTCATTGGTCTCTCTACTCTTTTTAATTCTGTCTGGGCTTCCTTGTCGCTTAGGGGTGTTGAAGAGAGCTCCGTGTGAGCTGAAAGACTACCTTGTTCGCCCGAAAAAAGCAAACAAAGAATCTGGTGGCACCATTAAAAGATAGTCACCCATCTGACACAGTCTCGAGGTCCCAAACACAGAAGCGTGAAGAGTTGCCACTGATCAGACTACCCTTGTCCTCGCGCATGAGCGTATATTAAAGCTCAACACCTACAAGAGGGAGTTTTACTGTGCGGAACTGGAAACTAAGAAGGATTTTTCTACATAAGGAGGTCCAGAAAATAATAAATTCGGGAACGCTTCCCCCCGCCTGTCCAGTCCAAAACAACATAACTCAGGCGCATGGCGCTAAGTGATATAAAGTTAAACAAATTTCATAAGTAAGAAAACTACTTCTGGGCCCACAGATTGTTTCTTTACTATATGAAATATTGTCGTATAACCGCACTAGGTTCTATCTTCTTCTTAATGGGCCTTCAGACCACCAGATCTCCTCAATGTTTTGAATGACGTTATATAGGCGACATCACCCCGGGAGACAAGTGTGGGTTGTGATCGGTGATATCCCTTGTGGATATTCGCTATCAGGATCTGGTTGGGAAGAAGGCACATCTCTTCAATGTCTCTACCCCTGACGTCGCGACACAGCTCTTATGGCACCTTCAAACCTTATAGAACGACAGCATCAGAACACATGCAACTCTAAAGCCTCTCTATCTCTACTAGACCCCTTGTATTGCCCTTGACCAGTTGAGATGCTGAGGGCCTCTACGGTTGATCTTCCACCTGAAGTGTCCTTACTCCTAGTAGTTGATGACTAAGAGATCGCAAACAGCCCATGGAGCACAGGAAGACAGAATAATAATGAGGGTTCCAAAATAGAAGACATAGCAGTCTTAATCTGGTATATAGTACTTATGGGCACTAGGTGCTGTTTGGACTTCGAGGTGGGCTGGAGGTCCGACCAAGCAGTGTATAAAATAGCACAGGTCTTTGGAGGCTCCTATTAGCAATTATACTCAAGGGACCTTACTGGTGAGTGGAATGACAGGGAGCAAGGTCCAGAGGTAAAGATTCCTCACTATGTCCGTGTATGCTTCCCTCACATGGGTCTTCAGGATCTTCTGGATAAGTATTCCGCGCGGAACAGTCGCTAGGACACCCATGCGAGCCAACAAGACCCTGAATTAGTATCTAACGAGAAGGGGACAGGATTCTGATACAACAAATCAAATGTACAGAGAGGTACCAGAAGAGTTGCATGTGAACAGCCTCGTCATACTTGAGACCTCCTGTCAGAGTGATCTCACACCCACAAACACCAGGGCTTCCCCAACATGACTCTCAGCACTGGCGTAGACGTATCACAGAAGAAGCTGTACTGACCATCATTTGCCTACCGTTGACTCTCAGAAAGTTGCAGTAAGGGATGAAGACATCAGAACGAAAAGATCCAAGCCACACCTATGGCCCAAGAGGCATTACAAATAATCACCGCAGAGAACCAAATTACCCTCTTCATAGTAACAACTGCGCACCCCTTATCTAAAACACCTTTCAAACTCCCACAGGCAGTGGCCAATATGGACTGGTGGCTGGCACACCTCTGAAAACTCCTATGTTCATAGAGGTGTTAGTTGCAGAGGGGGGAGCAATGGGCTCTGGGTAATAACGATTGCGGTATCAAATCACTGGATCGATGGAGCAAGACCAACAAATGCCCGCAAGCTATCAGGTAGCATTCTCCTGTTGTTCCAAAAAAAAGGGAGGAAATACATCTGGCTGCAGCACCACATATACACCCATTGAAGGGAGATGGATCCTAACTATCACTGAGAATTAAATTGACCAGACATCGTAACATTAAAATGGAGGGCGCATTAGGGTACATGAACTCCATGAGGTAAGTAGGCAGATCTCGCAGAATGCAGCACTAATGATATTCTCTTCGAAGGACAGTAAAGCGGTGTACAACATGAGCGAATGGATGGCGCGGAGGCGGGTTCCATACGTCATAATAAGAATGGAGTGAGTTCCCCTAAAACAACACAGTAGTGCAGCATTTGCTCATCTCTCCGCGAATTCTTTCCTTCAGGCGCGATGGCGAATATAAATAGGAACGAAAACTAACACTACACAAGTAGTGCTTGGGTCTCTAGATTCTCCAGAAAAATCACATCGAAACAAAAGAAGCAGCCGTTCAGGCATGGCCGTGATTCTCCGCTGGCATTCAGGTATAACTCATCTGTGGAAGGAGGCAGAAAAACAGAATTTCATGTATCATAGGGAACAGCTCATGGAACGATCAAGATATAGAAAAGAAGGACTTCCTCGCTCAATCATAAGTCCATCCCTGGTAAGCTTCCCGGTGTTGTCACTCGGGAACCTCCAATTATAGAATCCCAATCATAAAGGATCCAACCGCTCAGTGTTTAACTCAACCACATTAACTTATTAAATAAGATGTGCCCTATTGGGACAAAAAGGCGTAGAGCGTGTTGTGCCAGCAGGGGGAAACGATGTGAGGCTGCTTAAGTCCTTTGCACGCTGGATCCTCTAGTGATGGCTTAGCAAACACATTTCTACAGAATTTCTGGGACTGAAATGTACCTCTACAGACAGTTTATCTCCCATTGTTTTGGTGCCAGACATGTGTTGTGCTCGCGCAGGCGCCGCGTGATCTTTGTTTTATTCGCATTCCCTCCCTCCCAACGGTTTAGCAGTTTTGCTATGTATATATTGTAGTTATAAAGATGGGAGCGAGCCGAGCGACATCAGGAACCCTTCTGCAATCAAGCATGCATTCTTAACTGTAAAGTTCACTAACAAGCCAAGCACTCTTACCTTCCTATGGCGGAATTTTTTAAAGCTTTTTGACTTGCTTGGATGGGGGCTTATCGAAATAGCAAGGCTGTAGAGCCAACCCGCCATACCACCGCTACTGAAATCAAAGCAAGTAGTTGGTGCCAGGTACTTATAGAAAAAATCCCATCTCATGCCAAGCCTACAGTTTGAATCATTAAACAATTTCTATGTGCCGCGCAGTCTTTTTATTCATATGCTATTCTCAATCAACTGGGATACACGGTGTAAGATGCCACACTTAGACGTTTCAATGAATAGGTCTGGCCTAAACGGAACAAAATGTGTACTACGAACATCGGAGAAGCTACCTGTGGCGCCTACGGTATATGATAGCTATGCAAGTTACACGTACAGAGGTGTATTCTCACTGAAGTTTGTCAAGACCTACATCCTTGGCCATTTTTATGAGCGACCCAGCCGCTCAACTGCAATAAGCAGATGGCCCAGGATGATCCTATGTTTGAGACAATAGCCTGTTCCCATACAAACACAAACTATCTACTTATACAGATAAAAGGACATCGCACTTATAAGCAAAGATAACAAAGAAGCAGGAAACTGAATAAGATTTTTTGAAGACCTGGGGTCTAGCCATTCCAGCTATTAGTCTTAGAGATCCTCTACCTGAATTCGCTTCATTACACTGAACATCGTCTTCCCCTGTTAATGTTTCATATTAGTCCAATGACCTTTGGATAGCGTGTAATGACCATCAAAAATGATTATCTTGTTGAACCCATGGCACCGTAAGTATTCAACAATTTTGCTATTCTGCTTGAAGAACGGCTAATCATACACATTTTCTGTGCATATAAATGCATGTGTTGTATATTATGATATACAATAGATAATTCATAAGTCTACTTATCCCACACGTAGCTAGCAACATGCATTAAAAGAATATAAATCTAATAATGACAAACACACACTTGCACTTCTATGAGACTAATCACATTCGCAACAAGTTGGGTAAATACTGGAATCTAGACATTTCAATTCAGAGAGGGCCACGCGCCACAAAGAGTCTGTAGGCACGTTTGTTATTGGACATAATACAAAATTAATTGGGACCCGCAGTTGGATACGCTTAGATTCATTATAGAGTGAACTACACCACTTCGTCAGATGCCATGTGTCCCCGAATACAGTGGGTATTACACTCATGAAAGCTCATTCACATCCAAAAAAAGCAATTGTAGCTATAATTGCGAGTAACAGTGTGCTGCGATATAATAGAAGGTTCTCGTTAAAACAGCTAGGACTTAGCATTAACCGAAAGATCTGCGCAAAGAAGCGTAGGACAGAGCTGTGTTGGACCACTCTTGATAATTGAGCTTCCTATGAGGAGTGATTAATAAGATTGGGACTTTTCATCTTGGAAAACAGAAGACTAAGTGGGGATATGAGTAGAAGTCTATAAAATCATGAGGAGTTTTTTTACTCTGTCTCATAACATAAGACTAGGGGTCACCAAATAAAATTAATAGGCAGAAGGTTTAAAAAAACAAAAGGAATATTCTTCACACAGCACACAATCAACCTGTGGAAATCTTGCAAGAGGATATGTGAAGGCAACTCTATAACAGGGTTCAAAAGAGAACTCCACAATTCTTGGAAGATAGGTCCATCAATGGCTATTAGCCAGGAAGGCAGGGAAGGTGTCCCTAGCCTCTGTTTGCTGGAAGCTGGGAATAGGCAACAAGGGATGGATCAGTTGTTATTACCAAAGACAAGGTCCTGTGGCACCTTGGAGACTAACGAGAACTTAAACATATTTATTTCGGCAGCAAGCTTTCATGGGCTAAAAACCCACTTCAATCAGATGCATGAGTGAAAAATACAGTAGCTGTATAAAATATATACAGCACATTGGGATTACCCGTTCGTTCATTCCTTCCAACTCATGAACCTGTCCACCAACTGAAGTTGGTTCCAATAAAAGATATTACCTCTCTATCTGTTGTGATAGGACCCAGGCCAGTCTGGGCTACTGCTAGGTATGTAGAAGAGTTTATGTATATACTGGCCACTGGATAAGCAGTTTTCTGTTTTCGACTAGAGCAGGGGCTGCTCAGGCCCTCGGTAGGACACCTGACTGCAATTAGCCTGCATAGAGTTCAGTGTGTGCTAAGAGTAATGTAAAACACCTGACTCTGACCACGTAGGGCCCTCTGACTTAAAAGGCTCCTTTCTGGTCAAGGCCAGGGAGAAGCCAGGGAAGCAGAGGAGAGGAAGTGGGACTCCGACGGGCTGGGTATAAAGACACTCCTCAAGCAGCTGAAAGAGGCATCCTAAGGTAGAGTCGAAAAGTAACTTTAGAGAGAGGATAGCGGGAGAGCTGTGGGGAACTGACCACAGGGAAGTGAAGCAGCTCTGGAGTGTAAGGTTGGGCTGCAACAAGCGCGCCGATTGGGTCCCTGCCGGCCAAGCTGAGAGAGCAGGGGGCCTGTTTTCGGTTCTCCAACCCTCCATAACAGAAACACGTGGGGGGGCAATGTCGGCCTGTCGGACAGGAAGTAACTGTTCTGCAACAACCCCTAGAGGACAACAGAGACTGCTGGAAGTTCTCTCACCAACCTCCTGATGCTTATGACTGAAAAGTGCTAGTATTGTAACCTTTACCCTAGAGAGAGAAAGGGCCTACATGAGCGGTCGCAAGTGAGGCTAGCATAAACCGCCTGGAATAGTGCAGTCACCACAAGTGATAGCCGGGCGCGCACCTATCTTCTAATCTCCCCTCCCCTAACTCCGCTCCCTCCCACCCCAATCAGCCTTCTTCTATATAGAGCAGGGTGGGAACAGGACAGGCGCTCAGGACAGACGAGAGCTATTGACTGGCCAGCTGCTGTCATCAACCTGTCCTCCAATTTTTAAATGGCAATGTACTTAGAGTGAGGTCAGCAACTTAAAAGAAGGCACCTCTGCTCTCTCCTCCACATCGGGTGTTGTCTCTTATCTGTCTGCCATGTGTCTCCCTCTCTTGTAGTGCTCCTTGTGAGTTGATGAGGCTACATAATCAACCATATGTGTGCCTTGAAGGGCTCATGCTTGAATGCCCATCATCTTTGCAAGTAAGGCATTCCCTGGGAAATATCCACCCCTCTTCACCTTGACTTCACACCTCAACAGAGCTTCACAAATCTTACTCTGTGGTACACTATAAATTGTATGTTTAACTTAACTCTGTGGTGTTTGTTGTGTGTGTAGGTGTGTGTGTGTGTTATGATAGTTTTTTTTTTGTGCAAAAAAATTTCCTGGAACCTACCCCAGTCCCATTTATCATTAATTCTATGGGAAATTGGATTACCGTTTAACAATCATTTTTGTTAAAGTCACATTTTTCAGGAACAAGCAAGCAAAGAGTCCTGTGGACTTATCAGCTAAAGATGTTTGGAGCAGATGCTTCGTGGGTGAATAACCACTTTTTCGGATGCATGGGTATTCACCCACGAAAGCTCATGCTCCACAACAGGTGTCTTTTAGATTACTATAAGGTGCCCACAGGACTTTTTTGCCTGCTTTTACAGTCCAACTTAACACACGGCCTACCCTCTCTGATATTTTTCAGGAAGACATACTACAATGGTAGCGAGGAAGTTATGAATGGGATTGTTTCAAATAACTGAAATTACCCTGTCTTGCAACATTTCTTTAAGATCGAGGCTATGGTCAATACCTGTTAGTGCAGCAATGTAGTTTTGTCCTTTCAGTGATAAGTAACACAACTTTAAGTCTGCGGATTTAGCATCCATGTTAAGCAGTGATTATTAAATTGATTTATTTATTGTTATATTATTTTATGTTATTATCCATCTCCAAAACTAACAAGAGATGCCGACTCTTTCCAATGTCAAAATTTTGTTAGCATATAGCCCTAAACCTCCAAGATGTAATGGAACTGTTAATCATATAGGCAAGACTTCCTGAAGCTTTGGTAAAATAATATGGAGAGAAGTAAAAATAATACTTTACTAATAAGTAGAAAGATATTGCTTATAGAGGAAAAATATGTGTAAGATCCAGTTTCATAACAAATTTAAGGTTTTTGTCATGACGGGATTGGCTAATAAAGTTGTAACTGAAACGCAACAATGTAAGTGATAAGGTAGGTGAGACACATTATAAAAGGAGAAGTAATGGAATAATAAATAAAGAGTTTTATTATTGGACTTGAATCGTCTTGTGGAAATGTTAAATAGAGACTGGGAATTGCCTGAGCTCATTACACACATTTAATCTATTTCCTGGATGTTAAGTATCCTCCACAGCTTCTTGTCAAACTGTCTTAAATGGGCTATCTTGATTATTATTAGAATTTTTTTCTCCTGCTGACAACAGTTCATCTTAATTAATTAGCTTCTAGAGTTGTTTGGGCAACTCCCACCTTTTCATGTTCTCTGTATGTATATAATCTCCTCACTATATGTCATTCTATGCAGTCTGGATGAAATGGGCTGAGCCCATGAAACTTACTCAAATAAATTTGTTAGTCTCTAGGTGCCACAAGTTCACTCCCTGTCTTTTTTGTTAAATTTTAGTTTATCGCAACAGTAAAGGGCAAAATCAATGAGTGGTTAAGACTCTTGTTTTGAATCCATTGCTAAAGCTCTTGATAAATACGTCAAAGTAAGTTCCAGTCTTGGAACTGGAAATGAGTAATCCTATCTTTCAGGATGTCACAGTTCAAGGCGAGATGCACCTTCAACCCCCTAGTCTCCTGAATGCATTCTTCCAGGTGGTAATCCTGATTCCTTCATCTCTATGGAGCAAATCACACAATTCTCCCACTCTTTAGACAGGATCCTTGGGGATGCACCCCTGTGACCAACCAGGATTACTCTGCAGGACTGACTTGATTTGGCTTTCCCTGCAACACTTCCTTTGGAGCTGTGACCAGTGTGAACGAATGACAGAAAATAGCTTTACCACAAGAAGGTACTCTCTAAACCCAATAGTAGGAAAACAGGCTTTCAACACAAACAAACAGCCTATCAGCGTATTGTTTAGCGAGTGGCTTTGTTTATCCAGAGGCACCACTCCCCCACCTTTCTGTATGTTGGTGTCAGATTCACTTCTCAAAACATGGTATAAGAAAATCTTTATTAAAGAAAAAACACTCAGAAAGTGATGATCAAATATTTACAAGTGGGATGCAAATTAGGACTATCTTATTACAGTTGCTGGCAGCACCAGACAATATAGCTTCACAATCTCTCTTTGTTACACTGATGTATTATGCTTTTTGTAATTTTTTCTTTTTCTTTTTTATGTATTAGTCTCACATTTCCATATTAATTCTTCACCCCTTGTCAGGACAGGTTTAGTGTGAGTTCACACCACTCTTTTTGGCTTTTAGTTATTTTATCTTTTATTTTCCTCACAGACATGATTACTATGCCATGTCCACACATATGGGTTCTATTATGATTATACCACTAAATGTATTAGAAGAGTCTCTTAAAATTCACAGCAGGCTTTCTTTTCAGGCCTATATTGCTTTCACTCCCAACGGTTTCAGTCTGCTCTCCCACAGTTCCTAGTGTCTCCCGCCTTCTGTTTTCAGGAGAAAAAATTTATCCCCTTCAGGTTCCTGTTCTGTGCAAGAGCCTCCTGAACTTGGTCAGATGAGTTTATTTAACCCAAGAGGCGGTTAGGGATAGACTAGACTTCACAGTTCTAAGCAGTGCTCCTGTGAATTTCAATGAGAGTTGGCACCTAGCTCACACCCTTGAAAACCAGTCTTAATCTCTCAGTGCCCTCCTCCATTTCCCATTGATGGGTAGACTTCTTTCTCCAGTGCTTCTGCTGTCTTGCAGATTATGTTTCTCAGGGAATCTCATTATCTAGATCAGGTATCACCCACATTTACCACAGTATCTGATACTTTATGTTCTGTAATGATTTTCAAACATAAAGCGGCATACTGAGTCCATACAGCCCAGTATGCTTCCAACAGTGGCCAGGTGCTTCAGAGGAGAATGAACAGAACAGGCAATCATTGAGTGGTCCATCCCATTGCCCATACCCAACTTCTGGCAAAAGAGGCTAGAAGCCGTTGAGGACCTATCCACCATGAATTTAGCTAGTTCTTTTTTTAACCCTGTTATAGTTTTGCCATCCTCTGGCAAAGAGTTCCACAGGTTAACTCTGCATTGTGTGAAGAAATATTTGCTTTTGTTTGTTTAAAACTACTGCCTATGATTTCATTGGTGGCCCTAGTTCTTGTGTTATAGAAGGACTAGATAAAACTTCCTTATTTACTTTTCCACATCAGTCATGCTTTATAGACCTCTATCATATCCCCCCTTAGTTTCTCTTTTCCAAGCTGAGTAAAAACTGGGGAGAGAGAACATCCCTGGCCCAGTGTGTGATCTTGGGGGGTGGGAGTAGCGGGGCGTCACCCTGCTCTGGCCCTAAAGAGTTAAAATCCAGCCCTGTGAGAGGGCTGGGGCTGAGGGCCAATGGAAAAGCTGAGAGGAGCCAATCAGGACCAGTGGGCCCTATAAAGAGCTGCAGGGGTAGAAGGCAGAGGTAGTCTCACTCCAGCCTTGGGTGGAAGGACCTAGATCACAGGGTACCTCAGGACAAGCAGTGCTGGGAGCTCCAGCCTGGCAACTCCCAGGCTGAGGCCTTGTTAAAGGCATAAGGAGATACTGGGGCTGCAGAGATGCAGCCTGGGGACAGGCAGAGGCAGCTGTCCACCCCCTTGCCAGTGATGAGTGGCCATTACAGATTCCAGTTGCCCCAGAGAAAGAGGCTAGATGACAACTGGCAGTAGCCACTGAGGCAAGGTGGTCATAGGGGGAAGGGTTCCTCTGAGAGAGGAGACCCAGGAGTGGGGGTACTGCAGTGGGCAAGGTAAAGGGCATGTGGAGCAGATAAGACATACTCCAGCAGAGCTCTCCCGGGCTGGAAAAGAGAGAATTCCAGACTGACCAGCAGGACGTACTGCAGCGGGGAGTCAGTGAACTACACACCGAAATTCTATTGATTACTATAATTTCTACCATTTGCCTGGTACTGAAGTTAGGCTTACTGTCTAATTGCCACGGTCACCTTCTGAGCCTTTTTTAAAAATTGTGTCACATTTGCTATCCTCCAATCATCTGGTCCAGAACCAATTAAGTGATAGGTTACATAACACAATTAGCAGTTTTGCAGTTACATCTGAGTTCCTTCAGAATGCTTGGTGAATCCCATCTGATCCTTGTGATTTATTACTGTTAAATATCAATTTGTTCTATAACTTCCTAACGACACCTCAATCTGGGCAGTTCCTCAGATTTGTCACCTAAAAAGAATGGCTCAGGTTCAGGAATCTCCCTCACATCGTTTCTGAACCCAGCTATAGTGTTGGCCTTCAGAACACCACCTGGCAATGAGCTCACAGGTTGACTGTTGCAGAAGTACTTTTTTTTGCTTATTCTCACAACAGGCCCGTGTGCTATGGCAGTGCTGCATTTATCCCATGTACAATTGTGGAACTGAGCTCGAGGATCAGCTTTCTAAAGATATTAGGTCCTGGTAAGATTTTCAAAAGCACTAGCTTCCATCTCTAGACGAGCAGACTACCCGCGTGCCTCCTGTTGGTGACTTCTAATTCAGCTCCGGAGTGCCCTCTGCAGGTCGGTGATCGCCCTCCTCTGGCTCCCTGTCCCTTCCTGGACCGGTGCCTGTTACATGGGGCTGCCCCCTGGCAGTAACCCCTTTCTCCCAGCAGGGTCTCCCCTCCCCGGGAAACCCCCATCCTCTATCCCCACCTCTTCTCAGTATATGGCTACTGCCAGTCATTGTCTAGCCCCATGCCCTGGGGCAGACTTCAGTATCAGCCTACTCATCACTGGCAAGAAGAGTTTGGAACCTGCCTACCCCTGGGCTGCCCTCTGCAACCCCCAGTGCCTGTTAGCCCAATGCTAGGCCACAGCCTGGGTCTTTCCAGGCTGGAGCTCCCCAGCTCCTCAGCTTGTCCCCAGCCCTGCTCCACCCAGGTACTTTGTCTCTATCTCCCTGCATCCAGGCCCTTCTCCCTTTACAGGCAAAGGGAGACTGTTTGTGTTTCTGGCTCATAACCTCTTATGGGGCCAGCTGGGCCTGATCGGGGCATGGCCAGATATAAGCCTACTTTCCCCAATCAGCCCAGGCTTCTTGCCCCAGCAACAGTCCTCTCCTGAGCTGTTTCAAGCCCTTCAGGGCAGGAGCAGGGGAGCACCCTGCTACACCATCTCATTGACATTTAATGGGAATTAGAAACCTAGGTAGGTGCCATTGAAAATCCCATTAGGCACCTGGCTGCATCTTTAGGCACCTGAATGCTTCCAAAAAATCTGTCTCATACATATGTTGCTCAAAGTCAGAAAGGGAGCCTCTGGTAGAGCCAAGACTTGATCTGAGGTCTCTCAAATCTTAGGCAAATGCCCTAATTACTGGGCAAGCCTTCCTCTCTGGAACAGATTGCCCCCAGTCTCTACTGGAGCATTTAGGCGTCACTGAAATGTGAAGAAATAATACGAAGTCTTCATCATGCAGCAAGACAGGATGTCGTCCTTAGAATGGCAAGAGCAGAGTATGGAAGCAGCTAGCCTTTAAAGAGCTGAACCAGGTTTCTGCAGTCTGAAATAAGTGCCCCACAAGAACTACACTACATCCATGTCAAGAGTCTATCCCACAAAGGCCACCAAACCATGAGCCTGGTTCTACCACCGCAATGTTGCCCCTTGGCAACATCACATGAGTAGTATCTTACTCCATTGGGATCCTGTTGAATCGTAGACTAATCACAGATGAGAGTGCTATTCCATGTGAGTAAGGAAGGCAGAACTGGACCTTTAAATGCTTGCAGCTGCAGCGCTAACTAAAGGCCAGATTGTGAATCCTTGCTCAAACTGGAAACAATTACTCTCATCATTAGCTCCCTTGATTCAAAAGACTATTTGCCGAGTAACTATTCCAGAGTGTGGAGGGGTTGACAATCTAACCCTCATAGCACCCACAACTGCACTGCATCCTAGTGGACAAATATTAACCACTGTGACGTAGATTTGAAACACCATGTGCAACCCGTTCCCTGAGTCATGCAACCTCTTAGCTATTCTGAGGTTCTCCTGAAAGCATTAAGGCCAAACTCATCTCTGATGTAATCCACTACCCGAATGGCATCACTCCAGGTTGATTTTGACCCCTTGATGTTTACTTAGATCGTCTGGATTCCTCTTGCTGTCCTTTGGAGTAATGATATCCATATAAATACTGTTTTGGCTCTTCTGAAGACTAATAGTCTGTCTCCAAAGGCAGCTCCACCACTTGCTACTCTGGGACTCAGTGGAGAGTGCATTGGGATATTCCTCTTGTGAGAATGAAGTCTTCTCAATTCTACTACACTTAATGGGTCAGATCCTCAGCTGATGAAAATTAACATAGCTCCATTGACTACCATGGCAATACCAACACCTAATTATCTTGTCCAGACAGTTTGTGCTTTTGTTTCTCAGAGGTCACTTTAGTTGTTTAATTTACATCAATTTGTTTTAACATTTATCCACTGGAGTCCAAGCATCGTCTGTGCTAACTAGCTAATGCCATGGCCAATTTCATCCTGGATGCAACTTTGTGGATCCAGTAGTGCTACACAGTTCAGCGCTGAGTTTTAACAATCTCTCTTTGATCTGTTTGAAGTGAAACTCTGTTCAGTCTCAGCAAAGATTTTTAATAATGCCCCGTGGGACCCATATAATTAACCTCCATTCATTGTTAGCTGATTCACAGAGCTTAATTTTGAAGCGATACATTATACAGTTGTACAGATCAATAAAATATATAAAGTCCACATGGACATTAGATCAGGTACATATAAGCTTAGCTCAAGGTGATGGCTTTATATACCACAGCGATAGATAAGAAGCCTTTTTCCAGTAACATCAATCCCAATTTCAAATGCTGACTGCAGAGCCATTATCTCTGAGGCTATGTGGCTCAGGAATGCTAATTTGTCTATATGAACAGGGACGCAGTGAAGTCTGTAGAATGCTCATTTGAGATGAATTGCAGGTCTCAGACTAGTTCACAGTGGAATGATGGAGTTCATGGAGGATATGTCCATCAATGGCTATTGCCAAGATGGTTAGGGATATAACCCATGTTCGGGGTGACCAAAACTCTGATCCCACAAGCCGGGAGTGGAAGAGAGAGGTAATGCCCTTTTCTGTACACGTCCTATGATGGGGAAACAGATACTGGGCAAGGAACCATAGAGACCCTATATAGACGCTTATGTTTCTATAAGATGTCTCCTTAAAAAAAAAGAGACTGGGATTTTTTCAATGATTAAGGGGATTTCCCATTGACTTGCAATGATGTTAGTCCATACTCCCTTAGGCCTTCAGAAAGCCCAGGCTAACTTTACATCACAGTTAACTCTAATTACAGCCTGCATGCAGGTTTAACTGAGAACCAGGAGCACATGACTCAGAGACAGCTCCCCTCCCACCTGAAGCTCTGTCCACTTCCTGGTCACATAGTCAGTTTCACCTGTCCATGTTCATGCGTGCCACAATTTAGCCATCACAACTGTTTGTTGCACAGGTGTGTATGTACTAGTCCATTGTGGAAAATTTGTGCAGCTATCCATAATGCCTGATATGGGATATTCCAGAGGACTTACACGTAGTCTGTACATGGGGTAAACTCTATGAGGTACTATGCACAGAGACGGAAGAAGGACTGGACATATGGTCAAGGATGATTAGAAATGCTTTCTCCACTGCAGAAAATCATGTGACAGATCACTTACAGGAAGAAAGCACTGGCCAGCTCATGCATCAGGCAGAGGTGACATATGTTAGCAGTCATTGGCCTGGGTTCTCCGAAGTGACTAGTGATTCAGGGGGCTCAGTAATTGGCAGCCTGCCCTGAGATGCCTGAAAACGGTTCTGATCCCGAAGATCAGGCACCTTTAATGCGTCTCCATTAAGCCCTCAAATCTCTTGTCACTTTTGAATAGATAGGTGGGATTTCAAAATGGCACAGGAGCCATGTGGATTTGGACTCCAAATCCTTAGGCTCAATTGAAAATTCCAGCCTAAGCATGGCGATGCAGGCACAAACCATATTTAGAAATACCCATGTCATCAACTCTGTTAGAAGCTGTATAGTGGGCAGGGATTTTGGGAGGGGCACCTAAACGGATAGAAGCACATTTAGGGTGTCCTTAAATCAGGGTGTTAGTGCCTACGTGCTTTTAAAATCTCACTAGGTGTCCAATACTTTTAAATCTGGCCCAAAATACTTGCTCCAGGTGCTTCAGCAGAGCTGGGAACTCCCATCTCCTGAGTTGAATGTTTACAAATTAATCCAGACAACCTCTAGAAAGCAATAAGAAAGAGATTAAGTCAAATTAATGCATTTAGGGCAGATTTTGTAAAGATATTTGTCGTCAGAGTGTGTGTGCTGCTCTGTCAATTTGTATAGTCAGCTGCGCGCGTGTGTTCCTCGTTCTGTGCCTCACGTTCTGCAAATCATTGGCACAGCAGACTCTGAAGAACCCAATGACCACAGACTTTAATAAGTAGAAGACCCAGCCAGGTTATTGTCAATGAAACAGTCTCTAGCTCCCGGATCAGATGTCTACTTCTGCTAGTACATATGTGCTGCCTGACAATGGACTCTGTCAGTGGAGGACTTTCCACTGCCACGTAGGCCAGACAAGATGTCCACTCAGGGATGCATTCTTATACACAGTACAAAGAAGTTACAAGTCATTGAACACATTGAGGTACAGTTCCTCCATGCATTAGGGTGTTGCTTGTCTTCTGTAGGTTGTTTCGAACAAACAAGTTATCCATCATTTGTCTATCATCTATTGTTCTTTTATACTGTCTTTAGGCTGGTCTGCCTGTTCCTTGTCAACTGCTTGGGATGGCCTCATATCAGGCTGTTCTGGTGCTGTCCTGGCATACGTTCATCTTATATTGCTTGCATGTGTATGATGTTTTTAGCAGCCTTCCTCTGCCAACTTCTTGAGCAGGCTGCTCGGCTCACAGCTTAACTTTGCTTTATGTTGATATGTCGACCATTACTTCAGTTGGCCTCAGGCCTCATACTGACCTCGGACACCAAGGTTTTATCTCAAGGCCTCATCTTATTACAGTATTTACATGCTTTGGATTCCAAACTGCATTTAGGCAGTTAACACTCATAGAAATCAATGATTGAGGCACTAGGATATTTTTGAAATCCAAATAGATTCTTAATACTTTAATATTCTCAGCCTTAATCTTAGTCATTTAAATCCTTTCCATCTTGGATAGCAAAAGCACCTGGATTTTTAAAGGTATGTCTAAAATTTTCAGAAGTGTCTAAGTGGCTTAGGAACCTATCTTCTATTTTCAAAAGTATTAGACAGATTTTTAAGATTTGATCCGTGATTAGGCTTCTACGACATTAACATCAGCCTCCTAGGAACAAAGCAGCCACATTTAATGGAAAATCAATGATTAAGTGGCTACATCACTTTTGAAATAGGATGTTAATTTCCACACATTGGCTCAGACTTTTAAAGTATTGGGCACCTAAAGATACAAATAGGCACCTGGAAGATTTCAAAACACCTAGCAACCTAATTTTTCAAACAATTAAAGTTGCATAGCTAGCTGTTTCTGAAAATCCTCTAGGCATCTATCTGTTTCTTTAAGCACTTAATCTTTGAAATCTGCCTTTTGGCAATTTTGAAATTTTGCACGGTGTCAATATCTCCATTTTATACATTAGGGAAACATGACTTATCTAGATCACACATAGAGTCACTGGAATCAGAATAAAAATCAGGTCTTGACTTTTAGGCCAATTCCCGAATTATTATATGAAGTCAGTTGCACTTGATGCTGTGTCATGGAAATAAGCTACCACTGTTTCTGTTTGAAACATTGGAAGAAGAGCATGTTTAATGCCCAGTGTTTAATTCATAGAATATCAGGGTTGGAAGGGACTTCAGGAATATCTAGTCCAACCCCTGCTCAAGCAGACCAACCCCAGCTAAATTCCAGCCAGGGCTTTGTCAAGCCTGACCTTAAAAATTCTAAGGAAGAAGATTCCAGCCCCGCCAGGTAACCCTCCGTGCTTCACCACTCTCCTAGTGACAAAGGTTTCGTAATATTCAACCAACCACCTTCACTGCAACTTGAGACCATTATCTTCTTCTGTTCTCGGTACCACTGAACTGTTTTGGACCTCTCTTTCAGGTAGTTGAAAGCAGCTATCAATCTCCCCTCAATTCTCTTCTGCACACAAAATATCCCAGTTTCCCCAGCCTTCCTCATAATCATGTGCTCCAGCCCGTAATCATTTTTGTTGCCTCCACTGGATCTTCCATTTTTTTCACCTTTCTTGTAGTGTGGGACCAAAACTGGCACAGTACTACAGATGAGGACTCATCAATGCCAAATAGAGGTGTATTATGTTGCTCAATCTACTGGTGCTCCTGCTTATAGAGCCTAAATGTTAGCTTCTTGGTAACAAGCTTCCTGTCCACTGTATCCCTAGTCCTTTTCTGCAACTGCTGCTAGCATTCGATCTCTAAGTCTGTAGCAGTGTATGGGTTCTTCTGTCCTAAGTGCGGGACTCTGCACGTGTCCTTGTTGAACCTCATCAGATTTCTTTTGCCAATTCTCTAGTTGTCTAGTCCCTCTAATCCTATCCTACCCTCAGCGTATCTACCATTCTCCATGTTTAGTTTCATCTGCAAATTGCTGGGTGAGCCCACGCCATCTCTCCAGTCATTAATGAAGTATTGAACAAATCAGCCCAGGCCCACCTTGTGCACTTCGCTTGATACTGGCTGCCAATAGACATGGAGCCATTGATCACTACCTGGAGCCCAGGATCTAGCAGCTTTCTATTCCCCATAGTTCCATTTCCAGCCCATGCTTTAATTGTTATCAAAAAAACTGTGGGAAATATTCAAGCTTTGCTAAAGTCAAGAATAACAGTCCACTGCTTCCCCTCTCACAGACCCAGTTATTCTCATAGGAGGCAATTATGTTAGTCAGCATGATTGCCCTTGTGAATCCATGTGACTGTTCCTGATCACATTCCTCTCCTCTGAGTGCTTCAAAACTGATTCCTTGAGGACGATCCATATAGTTCCAGGCGTGAGGCTGACATAGCCTGTATCCCAGGATCCTCCTCCTTCTCTTTTTTAAAGATGGTGTGCGAGGGAGCCAGGCTCAACCTCCCTGTGGAGGAGGGAAGCCACACGGCCTGTCCTGTTCTCGCTGGGTCTTGTCCCTCGGGTCTGCAGTCCATGTGCGCGTTCGGTCCTGTGGAGCGGACTGGGACACAGCAAAGCCAGTAGGCCCCACCTTGGATATAGGCAGGCACCAAACGAATGGTCCGCTACTCTCTGGCCCTTGGGGGGCAGGAGCAACCAAGTCAATAGGGGCCAGCCTTGGTTCGGTGGGCACCAAAACACAGTACAATAGGCTCTGGCCTTTGGGGCAGGGTAGAGCAGTAACAACCAATAGGGGCCAGCCTTGGGTCAGGCGGGGCACCCAAACAGTACAGCTCTGGCCTTTGGTGGGTAGAGCAGTAACAAAAACGACGTAATGCCTAAGATCAGTGTATTAGATTATGTGAATTGACTTAAAATAGAGTTACTCCTGGTTTGTATTTGAATGAACGGCCTGTGCTCCAATGAAGCTACTCCCGTTACTCTCTGAATGAGAGAAATTAGCCTGAATTTTCACCACCTGTAATGGATTTACAATATTGATGGGGAAAATGAGGGCTTATGTTATATATAGCTATCTCTTCTGGGAGATAGTGTTCCCTCTGGCAGAAATGTTTTCTGTGTGTAAACTGCATCATACAATGATGCTAGGTAGAAGTGAATAAAAACAAAGCTTGAAAGATTGTCCTCACGCATCACTTCATTGGTACTATTTACACAGATCTTAGAACATAAAAGAAATCGGAAAAAAAGAGATATTGGGTGTGATTAATGAATGAACCACCGTTTTATGTTCATGCAACTCATCGTAGTCAATGGATTTCCAGCAGTGTAAAACTGGAACGAAGCTGTGCAGCATTGGAGCCTAATGTAAATAATCTGGCAATGTGGCTGGTATTTGGCTCACTGACTCCAATAAAGAACTGATTTACCCCAATTGGATCGCTTCAGTGACTTCAGTGAAGCACACCAATTGAATTAGATGGGACATGGTTATAATTAGTTAATTTACAACATCTGCGGATCTTCGACCATTGACTTTTAGGGATGGAAACTGATTTACACCAGCTGGCATCTGGTCCAAAAGACATAAACAAGTTAAATGCCAAGTCTTACTCACTGAAGCCAATAGATGTTTTGGCACTGATTTCAAGGGGAGAGAGATAGTCCTTGACATAACTATTATGTATTCATATCATGGGAGTCTGAGATGAGTCAAAGACCAGCTCCTAGGGCTGCTAAGAACTGTTAAATATGACTCTTCCATCCATGACTGAATTCTTTGGTAAGCAGAGAGATGAGACCAATGCGGTTTGCACAGGTAGGTGAGAAATTTCTTTTTTATAGTCATGTTGAATTCTTGGATATTCTGAAGGATGAATCTAGATGAGCCTTGTTATGTTCCTTTGTCCCTTGGACTGAAATGTGCACTGTTTTTAAGTCTGAAGCCTGATTCTTGTATCACAGTGAAGGCTTATCCATACACACATGATTCATGGCCAGCTGTGGTGTAGATCAACTTTCCCTAGCCTGCCAAGCATACTGCCCAGGTGGACCAGCAGCCACACATAAACATTCCTTAGTACACTTCATTACTCCATTTCAAACGGGATTGTCAAGTGCACTCATGAAATTTGTCGTGTTTGACACCAGGGTCCACATAGGTTGTAAAAGAGCAGCTAGCACAAATAGATTTGCACTCCAGCTTGCTGCAGACTAAGGATGTTTACATTTGAGTAGGGGATGTGATTCCGCTTGCATAGATGTACCCTTGACTGACCAGGTGCCTAAATACAAGTGTGTCCAGAATAGCGGGCAGCTGCTCCAGCTAGCAGCCCTATGCAAAATCCGTCTGACCTCTTGGGTGCATACTGGAGCCGCTGCCTCTGCGACAACGACACTGCACTAGCTCAAACAAACTAGCAGGAATTATCTATGGACTGAGATCACACGTCCCAGCTCAAATGTAGATGTACCCAAATATTCTTATAGTAAATAGGACTGGAGGGACCATAATAGGTCATCAATCTCGCCCAGGAACTGAGGCAGGACCTGTTTACCTAGACCATCCCTGAGAAGTGTTTGTCTAACCAGTTCTTAAAATCTCTAATGATGGGAATTCAACAACTCATAAAGCCTATTTCAGAACTTAAGTATCCTTACATTGAGAGTTTTCCCCTAATATCTAACTAAATCTCCCTTGCTGAAGATTAAGCTATAACTTTTGTCCTACCTTCAGTGGACAGTTGATCACCATTCATGATGATTTAGTTGGGGTTTGGTACTGTTCTGAGCAGAGGGTTGGACTAATGACCTCCTGAGACCCTTTCAACCCTGATATTCTATCATTCTCTTTGTAAAAGCCCTTAACTTACCTTGAAGACAGTTATCAGATTTCCCTCAGTCTACTTTGCTCAAGACTAAACATGTTATTTGTTTTTTTACTTTTCCTCACAGATCAGGTTTTCTTGACCCTTTGATCATTTTTGTTGCTCTCTCGGTACTCTCTCCAATTGTCCACATCTTTCTAAGGTGTGTGTCAGAAAGATATATTACTTATTGAGCCTCATCTGTGCTGAACAGAGTGGGACAATTACATCCCATGTCTGAAATACAACAATCCTGTTAATACACCACAGAAATGATGTTAACCTTTTTCATAACTGCATCACATTATTAAGGGACAAGGTGGATTACTATTATCTTTTGCTGGACCAACTTCTGTTGGTAAAAGAGACAAGGTTTTGAGCTACACAGAGCTCTTCTTCAGGTTCTGGGAAAGGTACTCAGTGTCCCAGCTAAATAAAAGATTGAACAGATAATTTAGCCTAAATAGTTAGCTCATATTTAAAGGACCATTCAAGGTGAAGTGGCCCATTAACATCCCTGAAGTTATAGGACAAAAAAGGGGGTTAGTGTGTTACAGATTGTTGTAATAAGAAATAAATTCAGTGTCCTTATTCAAACCAGAATTTTTAGTGTCTAGCAAAGTTATGAACTTAATGAGTAACTCCCCTGGGGTTAATAGTAGAATTGCTGGAAAAAATTCTAGCAGAACAGTTTTCCATCCAAAAATGCTGATTTGATGAAATCAGAACATTTTACATGGGAGCATATTCATTACATCTACGTTTTCAAGAGGAAATTATAAAAATGTTTTGACTATAATATAATATCAACAATAAAGTTGAAACAATGATTCAACCTTATGAAAATTAAGCAAACAAGCCTCATCTAAATGCCACAAGCTAGGAATGGGCAATGAGATGGATTACTTGTTGATTACCTATTTTGCTCATTGTCTCTGAAGCTCCTGGCACTGGCCACTGTCAGAAGATAGGATACTGGGCTAGATGGACCTTTGCTTTGACCCTGTGTGACCATTCTCATGTTCTTATAATTTGTTCTGACTTCATCAAAACAACATGTTTTGATAAGGTTGAAATGAAATATTTGCAGATTATTTTGTTTTGCAAAAAATTCTGAGATTTCGTTTTTTTGTCCTGATTTAACATGAAATGAAATTTCAAAATTTGAGAATTTACCATGGGTTGTAAATTCTGTTGTTCAACCAGATGTAGTTGATTTTATGAAACCCCATCCATCTCCGAAACACAAGAATTGCTCAATTCTGATCTCACTCACATTACTAATGTAGCCACATTGATTTAAGTGAAATGATTATTTACATCAGCTAAAGATCTGCTCTAAGAGACAGATCCACCACATCATTACTCCTGTTTTACATGTAACTGAATTTATTTCAATGCATTGCATTAGCATCCAACTGTGGTATCAGTAATTTATCATAATTCTCTTCTGTTTGAGAAAGAGGAAAATCAAGCTGTAAATAATCACAGTTACACAAAGTTGTGGGAGACTGTACAAATATTTTTTATATAATTATGGAGGTTGGGATTTTCATAGGACATAGGACTGAAAGGGACCTCCTGGGTCATTGAGTCTGATCCTCAGCTATGGTGGGCAGCCCTGTCATATAATCTTGTTAGTACATATGTCAGGCTTTAACTAGTTAGGTTGTTTATCCACATTGTTCCTACTGGGAGGCTTTCCAGATCATCACTCTTCAGTAGTTAGAAACATTCTAAATTTCCAGTCTAAATGTATCTATGGCCAGTTTATTTCCATTTGTTTTTATGCCAACACTGTCCTTTAGCTGCCACTGGTCTTCTCCCTCCCTGGTATTTACTCCCGTGACATATTTGTTGAGGGCAATCAGGCCCCCTCTCAGCCTTAATGTAGGCTAAACAAGCCAAGCTCTTTTAGTCTTGTCTTGAAAGATAGGTTCTCCATTTACCTCCTCATCCCAGGAGCCCTTCTCTGCATCTTTCCCATTTGAATGAGTCTTTCTTGAATTTGAGTGACCAGAATTGTACACAGTATTCCAGATGAGATTTTTCCAATTTTTTGTATGATGGCATTTATACTTGTCTATATCTAGCAGAAATATGTTACCTGATACATCTTAGAATCACATGTGTTGTTTTCACAGACACGTCACATTGGTGGCTCATAGTCACTCTGTGTTTTACTAAAACACCACGGCCTTTTTTCTCCTCTCTCACTTCCAGCTGATGAGCTCACAGTTTATAGCAGAAGTCAGTGTTATGGGCTCCTCAGTCTACGACCTTCACTTTACAATATTAAATTTCATCCCATTTCCCTTACTCTGGCCCTCAATGTTATCCATGTCTTTCTGTATAGTATTCTGACCCTTCTTAGTATTAACAATGCCTCCCAGCTCTGTGCTGTGAGGAAATTGCATGCTGCGGCCACTCATGATAATATTAAATAAGATCAATCTCAAGACTGACCCTTGAGAAAGTCCAGTCGTAACCTGATTCAAGTCCAGTGGTTCAGCTTTCATCAGAACCTGTTGTCTCCCTTTCTTACCTACATTAATATTCTTGTACTAAACATAGTCTTCTCCAATTTAACTAATATTTCCCACGTGCTACTGTCTCAGAGGCCTTGATGAAATCCAGACATTTTAGATTTAACCCAGTCTCCCTGTCTAATAATCAGTTATTTATAAAGGAAAGATGTCAGATTAGTCCGGCATGACTAAAAGGTATGTAGATATAGAGGGGGTATATGGGGATAGATAGATGCCAGCTTTACTTTACATATATCAAACTTATGTGTAGCCTTTCTTTTTAATTCTTAAGATGAAATATGCTGAAGAAGAGATGAAAAATGACACCTCCATGGCCAAATTTGTCCTCCTGGGGCTCTCTAACCACACAGATACGAATCTCATTCTCTTTGTGGTGTTTCTATGCATTTACATCATCACAGTGCTGGGAAACTTCCTCATCATCATCGTCATAAATGTCAGTCGAGCCCTTCACATGCCTATGTATTTCTTCCTCAGGAACCTGTCCTTCCTGGAGGTCTGCTACACCTCAGTCACTCTGCCCAAGATGCTGGCCAGCCTCCTCTCAGAAGACAAAACGATCTCGTTTGCTGGCTGTGCAGTACAGATGTATTTCTTTCTATTCTTTGCTGTTACTGAGTGCTTCCTCCTTGCATCTATGGCATATGACCGCTACAGTGCCATATGCAACCCTCTGCACTACACAACCATCATGAACAAGAGGGTTTGCATCCAGCTGGCTATGAGCTCATGGATATGTGGCATCCTGGTAGCCCTGGAGCACACATCGTTTGTATTCACACTTCCTTTTTGTGGGTCCCACGTGATCAACCACTTCTTCTGTGAGATTCAGCCGGTGCTGAAGCTGGTGTGTAGGGACACCTACTGGAATGAGATCCAGATCATTGTGGCTGCTGCCTTTGTCCTCATGATGCCTTTCATGCTGATCCTGGTATCCTACATCTGTATCATCTCCACTATCCTGAAAATGCAGTCCGCTGAAGGCAGGCGCAGAGCCTTCTCCACCTGTTCCTCGCACCTCATCGTTGTGACCTTGTTCTATGGATCGGCTCTTATCATGTACGTGCGCCCCAAGTCCAGCTTTTCTCCAGATGTGAACAAATTACTCTCTCTGTTCTACTCAGTGGTGACTCCGATCTTGAACCCCATTATCTACAGCCTCAGAAACAAGGAGGTGAAAGATGCCTTGAGGAAAACAGGGATGAAGATGTTCCATCCACAAAAATAGACATTTTTCCTCCAGCTGGATTATTCCCTGGGGAATATCTCTGCTCTCAAGAGACTCTACAGTTCTAAAGAGACCAAGAGACAGCTCAGCATTACATAGCATTTTATCACATCGAACATAGTGTTGGTCTACTTTTTCTGAAATTTGTATTTCAATGACATTTTTTCATTAAGATTTTGAATTTTAACAAACAATCTGTGAATCTTGTGGAAAACAAAAATAAAAACAAAATGAAATTAAATTGCTGCCTCCTCCCATTGTTTCACCAGTTCTAACTGAAGTATATCTGCAGTTCATAGACTCTCTCTCATAAACATTTTAATTGGAGTTGTTTGAAATTTTCTGAGTTTCCCAAATATTTCTCCTCCCAAAAGTTAATGACAGAAATGGGTAGAGGAACTGGGAAACGTTCTGCAATTCTCTTTGCCCTCAGTAGATTAGTTCAATTTTTTAGAAATTTCCATTAAATTTCAAAAAATGCTTACAAAGGAATTTCAGATATCTCAAAAAGAATATCAACAATCACTCTCTCCTATTTGTCAATCTTTTCTCATTCAGCAACATCTCAGTTCTAGACCAGAATATCCTTAATCATAACATTGCACATGGGTCATCTGAAGTCTAAGAGGAAACCTCTATTGCTGGACAACTCATTTTTATCAGTTTCTTGTCCTGGGACATGCAAAATCATTAATCACAGCATCTTTCCCCCCAGGAATTCATTGTGAGTAAAGGCTACATCAGGTGTGATTTTTTTTTCTCCCTCTCACAAGTCCTAACTTTTAGGTACATAGAAAATAATTTGTATTCACAAAGCCTGGGTTAGGGGTCCAGGTTTCCTACACAATGAGTGGAGGTATATAGGTGCCAAACAATAGGATCCACAAAAGGCAGGATGCTGAGTGGGGAGCTGCCTAAACTAGCTAACAAGAGATACTGAATATAACACTGTGTGCTAAACCTTGCCCCTCAACAGAAGACCGGCACCTAGGTCCAGGCTGAAGTGAAGTGCATATATTTGGTTGGGGTCTACAGCAGGAACTGTCTCCTGGAGGTAGGTTCCTGAGGGGTTTCTTGCATGAAACAATGGAGGAGGAGTTGGTGCTGCAGCAGCCTCCTCATAACTTTTAGCTGGAGTCCCCCCAGTTCAGTTCCCCCTCTGTCTGATGAGGATAAGGTATTTGTAGAGAAGGTTTCCCACCTTACGGGCGAGTGCCTTAACCATTGAGCTGTGGGATATTCTGCTGGAGGATTCCCTCAGTCTTTCCTAGTGAATGAAGCTCTGCTTTACATAGATAATTAAAGAGTTGTCAGAGCAGGGCAGCTGGGTCCTGGGGCTGCCACCTTCCAGGGGTGTACACCAACCATCACACTAGAGAGTCATTTTCACATGTTCTCTGGCCCAGTTAATATGCAAGCTTTTATTTAAAAAATGAAACAGCTGTAACAGGAGAGACTGAGGGGAACCTCTGTTGGAACATCCCATAGTCCAGTGTTTAGGACACTGCCCTAAGAGGCAGGAGATACATGTTCAAATCCTTTCTACTTGTTGCTGGTTGTTAGCCAGCACAGTAGACAGTGATCAAACTGCCCAAGAAGTCCACAGACTCAGTTCAAAGGTGAAGGCACTCGGCTTCGTTAACAATAAACTTGGCCTGGTGCTAGTTCCCCGGCTCAGAGGTTACAGTTACAGTAACACACACATGCCCGTTACAATGGAAAAGCTCAGTGAACAGCAGGACTTCCCACTCCCACGTAGGCCAGACTTAGAGTTAAGGTGAGGCATCCCAACACTTATAGACTGAGACAAGCAATCTGGGATAAGAAATTATGTGCCACATTACATGTTTCATGATGTTTGTTATCTCCTATTGTACCTTTCACCCGATGTTTCAGACAACACACCCCTGTTCATCACTTCAGTCAAACCATTTTATAGTGTTCTAGGCTGGGATGTTCTTGTGCTGGCCTGCTGGAATGTGTTTGTGTTTTAGTGATGTTAGCTATACCTGTGCCAAGTCCACGTACCAGACAGTGAACCTGTTTTTTAATAGGCCTGACTTTTGCTCATAGTCTGACTCTCACTAACTGAGCTTTATATCAGCAGGACCTGAATTCAGGTCAGACTTAGGCCTCATGCCAGGCCTCATGTTTCAGGCTCTCTGTTTCCACCACACTTGTGAGGTAGAGGAGGACTAGAAGAGCGGCTGAGCCCTATGGCAACTGGGTATCCTAACGACTGCACTAAAAGTTATGAGGGGCATCCTCCTCCTTGGCTGTGTTGTGTGGAGTTAGGCAGCCAATCAGATGCCTACTGGATTGGGACCCACAGGCAACGTTGGTGAAGCTATGCCTGTCTTTCCCACTTAGTGGGTCACTCTGGACCTTATGCACAACTTAGCATTGATAGTACACAACATTTTTATTTAAAAAAAATAGAAAGATAAACAATTAAGATAGCTGACACTAAATGCATTAAAATCTGGCCAGTTGTTAGATCTCAAAATGTAACTGGGAATCATCACTGAGTGAGAATGTGTGTAGCAGGGTTCCATACTAGTCAACATTTTTATCAATGACCTGGAAAAAAAACATAAAATCATTACTGATAATATTTGCAGATGACACAAAAAGTAGGGGAGTGGAAAATAAGGAAGAGGATAACTCATTGATTCTAAGAGAGACAAATCCCTTGGTTAACTGTGCATAAGCAAACAATTTTCTTTTCAATATAGCTAAATGTAAATATATATTTCTGGAAATAAAGAATGTTGGCCATACTTACAGGATGGGGGACTCTATTCTGGGAAACAGTGACAAAGAAAAAATTGTGGTGGTCAAAGTAGAAAATCAGCTGAACATGAGCTCCCAGTGCAACACTGTAGCCAAAAGAGCTAATGTGATCCTGTGATGCATAAAAAAAGGAATCTGGAATAGGAGTAGAGAGGTTATTTCATCACTGTATTTGCTACTGGGGTAACCACTGCTGAAATACTGGGTCTAGTTCTTCTGCCCACAATCCCAGAAAGTTATTAATAAATTTGAGATGTTTCATAGAAGAGCTCTGAAAAGGATTAAAGAATGAGAAAACATGCCTTACAGTTATAGACTAAAGAAGTTCAATCTATTTATATTTAGAAAGAGAAAATGAAGAGATGACTTGATCACGGTGTATAAGTATGCACATGGGGAACAAATATTTAATTATAGGCCCTTCAATTTAGAAGAAAAAGATATAACATGATGGAATGTCTTAAAGTTAAATCTAGACAACTTCAGACCGAAAGTAAGGCATACATTTTTAATAGAGCAATTAATGTTGGAACAATTAAGCAAGGTTTGTGAGGTATTCTTCATAACTGACTATTATAAAATTAAGATTAGGTGTTTTTCTACAAGATCTTCTCTACGAATTATTTTGGGGAAGTTCTATAGCCTGTGCTCTACAGGTCCGACTACTCAATCACAACAGTCCCTTCTGCCCTTGGAATATATTAATCCCGACTTGAAAGACACCCAAGTGCTCATGGCCAGAGCCAGACAGATAGGCACCTAAGGAACTTTAAAACCAAAAACTGAGCTGCTGAGTAAGTTCACATGCCTGGAGGGTTATTCAGTGGTGAGTGAGGGGTTTGTGAAACCCATGATAGATAAATTTGGGATGTAGGCACCTAATATGCACCTAAGTCTCTTTGTGAGTCTATCCCTTACTCTTCCTCACAAGGAGAATATGTGTGTTAGGGTAATATTTTCACGGTACCATTGGCTTTCAGTAACAGACAGACTTTCAAAGGTATTCAGGTGTCTAACTCTCAGTCAAGTCACTGGGAGTTAGGCACTTAAAAACCTTTAAAAACCCTGGCCCTGGGTGCCTAAATCATTTTCACACATGACACTTAAGCTTACAAATCACTTAGATTATCCAGAAAATGTTACCCCCATCAGGAGTAGGAGGGAAGGTTAGTAACCTTTATGCAATATCATAAAATCCCTCCTTGGCAGCTGTACTAAATTGCCTTACCTGTAAGGTGTTAAGCAGTTCAAATAACCTATTTGGCATCTGACCCGAAGGACCAATGAGGAAAGAAGATACTTTCAACTCTGCAGAGGAAGGATTTGTTTTTCTGTTGTTCTTTTTTGTTGTTCTCTCTCTGGATGGAGAGAGAACCCAAGCAGGTATAATTATCTCCTAACAATATACCTGGAATAATCCAACTAAAACCATAGAAACTGTGAGTAGGGCAAGGAAATGCATTAGATTATCTTTTCTTTTGGCTTGTGATTTTTCCTATGCCACAGAGGTAGTTTTATTCCTGTTTTTGTAACTGTGAAGCTGAGCCCAGAGGGGAATCCTCTGTGGTTTAAATCTTCTTATTATCCTGTAAAGTAACTTTCCATCCTGATTTTGCAGGTGTGATTCTTTTATTTTTTTCCTTATAAATAAAGTTCTTTTAAGAACCTGATAAATTTTTAGTGTCCTGAAGACAAAGGTCTGGTCTGTGTTCACATTAACCCCCAGGAAAGGAGGTGAAGGGGTTTGGGGGCATATTTTGAGGATTCCAAGTGACCCTTTCCTGAATTTTTGTGTAAATCACTTGGTGGTGGCAGCAATACCGTGCAAGGACAAGGAAAGGAATTTGTGCCTTGGGGAAGTTTTAACCTATGCTGGTAGAATATAAATTTAGGGAGTCTTTCATGCAGGTCCCCACATATGTACCCCAGAGTTCAGAGTGGAGGGGGGAACCCTGACATCCCCTATTAATTAGGGTCAGGTAAGGATAATCTTATTCACATTGAAAATAATGGGGCTTCTCTCAATGAAGGAACTATTCATTGTGTTTTAGGAATCATCCCTTTGCCCCCTTTATGAGCTCAGTCCTGTAACTGATGTGTCACAACCATTCTGCCCTTGTCCTTGGGTGGGAATTGTATGAACGCTTGGTATTTTGCTGAAGGCAGCCTGTGTTTGGACCAAATCCTGAGGTCCTTGCTTAGTTGTGAGGGGTGACATTTGGAAGTGTCCATGGCATTTAGGAGTTTAAGTGACAGCTGGATATCTGTCCAAAGACACAGAAATTCAATGCCATAGTCTATCCTTTGAAATCATTAGATGTTTGGCATTGATTTCAATGGGAGGAAGATTATTCGTTTAATAGTTAAGTTATGGCTTCATATAACGGGTCCTCAGAGGTATATCAAAACCACATCCCTGGGGCTTCTAAAGAAGCTGTTAAATAGTACAGTTCCATCCATGACAGAATTCTTTGATAATCACAGAGAAGGCTACAGAGGAGGTGAGACATTTTTGGACTTGACTAGAAATATGTTAATTTCCTTCAGATTATTCTAAAAGAGCTGACTCTAGATGAGGTATGTTAAAATCCCATTATTTCTTAAATGGAAATGTACTCTGTTTTAAAGGTTAAAGCCCTGATAATTATATCCCACTGTTTCTAAAGTCACAAGTGACTCCACTGCTGTTAACAGAAGAACGGGTGGAAAATATTCCAGCAGAACAATTTGCCATTAGAAAATGCTGATTTGACTAAATCAAAACATTTTACATGGGAATATATTGCTTAGGTCTAAATGTTGATAGGATGCTATCAGAAAGTTTTAGCTATTCTATTCTAGTCAAATGATAGCATTGAAAGATATTATTTGAACATGCCAAAATGATATTTTGCTACCTTTTTTAAATGAAATATTCCATGTGTTTATAAGGATCCAACAAACTATTTTTGGAATATTTATTTTTTTAAAAAAAATCTGTTGCTTCATTCTAATTTATAATCAAATGAAATTTTGAAATCGTACCTTTCCCCTGGGATATAAATTTTGTTTTTTGAGCAAATGTAGTTAATAATATGAAAAAGGCAAATGGATTGCTCGACTCTGATCTCATTTCCCTGAGTTTACACCAATGAAACCACATTGATTTCAATGAAATGACTGTGCACATGAGAAGAAAATGGTATAGCTGTTTAGTCGCCATAGCTTTCCTTCTGTTTTTTAACAGTAATAGCATAGCCTTTCTTTTTAATTCTTAAGATGAAATATGCTGAAGAAGAGATGAAAAATGACATAAAGTATAGAAGGATAAACTGGGATATCGGTGGTTATTCAAGATTTACTTCCATGTTAGAGAGAGGAGAATCATGCTCTAAATAATTGAAATTTGAGAAAGATTTCAGAGACTTTCAACGTATCTATTCTATAAAAATTATGCTTTCATAATGCTGATAGATGCCAGTTGTCAGCAGGCAGGATTGAACCTGGGACTGCTGAAGCTTAGTGCATGAGCCTCTATCACAGGAACTAAAAGCCAAGGCCCTTTTAGCTAGGGCTGTAGAGCAAACTTATTAATTTCTCTCTCAACCTCTAAGTGGTCTCGGTGCCACTAGATGGCACAGAACACCATACCTAGTAGGTGTGTGGGTTAGACTTGGACTTTCAGTGGAGCCTAAGGGTGTTAGGCACTCATCTCAACTTCAGTGAGGGACAAACCTCATATGATCTTATAAATTAAATAAAATAAAAACTTCACTCAGTTATACTTATTCCTTTGTGATGTTCAAATTCAGGATGACAATAATCATTTATTAGCATCATCTAGATGTTTTACATAGGCACAGACACGTGTTCTGATCTTCCTTACTTTAACACAACATTGGTGCAACTCACTTGGCTCCAGTGAAGTTACTCCTTATATATCCTTGTGTAAGTAAGATCAGCTTAAAAAAAGCACAAGTGAGAGGGAAATGATAGAGGTCTACACAATCATGAATGTTGTGCATTAAGTGAAAAGGGAAGCAATATTTACCCCTTCGCATAACACAAGAACCAGCGGCCACTCAATGAAATTAATAGGCAGTGGGTTTAAAACAAACAAAAGGAAATTCTTCACACAATGGACAGTCAACCTGTGGAACTCATTGTCATGGAATGTTGTGAAGGTCAAAAGTATAACTGGGTTAAAAAAAGAATTAGATAAGTTCATGGAGGATAGGTCCATGAGTGACGATTAGTCAAAATGCTGAAGGATACAGCCCCACGCTTGGAATGTTCCTAAGCCAAATTTGGGACGAGAATATAGGGCAGTGGTGGGCAACCTGTGGCCCTTGGCCACACACAGCCCTTCAGGGTAATCTGCTGTCAGACTACGAGACAATTTCTTTACATTGACTGTCCTCAGGCATGGCCTCCCACAGCTCCCAGTTGCCACGGTTCACCATTCCCAGCCAATGGGAGCTGCAGAAAGTGGCGCGGGCCACAGGGACATGCTGGTCACTGCTTTCTGCAGCTCTCACTGGCTAGGAATGGCAAACTGTGGCCACTGGGATAGCTCTGGAGGACTGCTCCGAAGTAAACTATTATCTAGACTTTTTATAACTAACTTCTACAAAACACATAGGTCATAATGACCATTACTGGATCATCACTTTCCCTAACTTTCAATAAACATCTAATATCAGAGGCACCTAAACTCAAGGCTTTCCATGCACGCATCTTCTTTCAGTCTATTTACTTTTCTATCCCCACATCCCATTCTGATTAGCAGTAACTGTAGCAAGTTTTGACCTTCCTCTAAAAGCCTGTTTTTAAATTAACCCTTAACTATGTGTTCTATTTCAGTAATTCATGGCAGCTGATTGCACATAATATGGTTGTAATTAGCTTGATCAGATTTTGGAATATACACACCTCTCAAATCCAAGGTAACACAAACAGAGGTGGAGGTGTGAAGAAAGAGCAGATAAAGTAAATGAGATGAGGATTACAGACAATGAAGTCAATGGACTGTTGTCAGTCTCATGGAAAAGAGAGGAGAAGCAGGCTATCTGTGCAGCACAATGCATAACATAACTCCTCACATGTGTTTTCCATGTAGTTAGTTGGAATTGCCATGCAGTGAAATTATGATAAGTGAGTCTGTATTCTCAGATTATCTATATCAGTCTAACTTCAATGATTGTGCCACAGACCAGCCAAGAATAACACAAATGGTGGTATATTAATTTTATGTTTCTTTATTTTAACATAAGTCTCCAAGAAACTTGAAGGCAGATTTTGATGTCTGTTCCGTCGGTGCAAATCAAATGAAACTGATTCTGATAACACCAGTGTTTTATCCAATTATAAATTCATTGTTCTCAGTTATCCTCCTTCTGATGCTGGTATGAAAGAGATAATTTTCACTGAAGTGAGAACTTTACACCAATATAAAGATGGTGTAACTGAGAGGAGAATAAGAACTGTTGACTTTAATAAATTACTCAGGATGTATAGTTTTGTGACAGGAGAATCTGATTAAAATTATATTGGGCCTTAACCATATAATATGGAGAGAGTGATGGATGCATGGATAAAAAGGTGAAAAGTCAGAGACAGATAGATAGATAGATAGATAGATAGATAGATAGATAGATTAGATTATGCCAATTTGTCTTGATTTAAAGTATCAAACTGACATGTCATTTTTTCTTTTTAATTCTCAAGATGAAATATGATGAGGAAGAAAATGAGAAAAAACAGTTCTGTGACTGAGTTTGTCATACTGGGATTCTCTAATCACCCAGACACGAGTTCCATTTATTTTGTGTTATTTCTGTGCATTTACATCATCACAGTGCTGGGCAACATCCTCATCATTATCATCATCAATGTTGATCCGTCCCTTCACACCCCCATGTATTTCTTTCTCAGGAACTTGTCCTTCCTGGAGATCTGCTACACCTCAGTCACCCTGCCCAAGGTACTGTCCAACCTCCTCTCAGAGAATAAAACCATCTCCCTTGCTGGTTGTGCAGTACAGATGTATTTCTTTCTATTCTTTGGCGTTACTGAATGCTGCCTCCTTGCATCTATGGCGTATGACCGCTGCATTGCTATATGCAAACCGCTGCAATACATGACCATCATGAATAAGAGGGTTTGCATTCAGCTGATAGGTGGCTCGTGTATCTGTGGCACCCTCGTGGCTGTGGGGCACACAACCTTCACCTTCACACTTCCTTTCTGTGGGTCCAATGTGATCAACCACTTCTTCTGTGAGATCCAGCCAGTGCTGAAGCTGGTGTGCGGGGACACCTACTGGATTAAGTTCCAGATCTCTGTGGGTGCTGCCTTTGTCCTCATGATGCCTTTCATGCTGATCCTGGTGTCCTACATCTGTATCATCTCCACTATCCTGAAAATGCAGTCCGCCGAAGGCAGGCGCAGAGCCTTCTCCACCTGCTTCTCACACCTCATTGTGGTGACGTTGTTCTACGGGACAGCACTTATCATGTACGTGCGCCCCAACTCCAGCTTCTCTCCAGATGTGAACAAGTTACTCTCTCTGCTCTACTCAGTGGTGACTCCGATCTTGAACCCCATTATCTACAGCCTCAGGAACAAGGAGGTGAAAGATGCCTTGAGGAAATCAGGGATGAAGGTATTTCATCCACAAAAAATAGGTATATTTTTCTCCAGGATTATTCCTGGGGAATATCTCTGCTCTCAAGAAACTGCACAGTTCTAAAGAGACCAAGAGACAGCTCAGCATTACATAGCAATTTATCACATCGAACATAGTGTGGTCTACTTTTTCTGAATTTGTATTTCAATGAAATTTTTTCATTAAGATTTTGAACTTCAACAAATAAATATGTGAATCTTGTGGAAATCAAAAATAAAATAAATAAAATTACATGCTGACTCCTTCCATTGTTTACCAGTTCTAATTGAAGTATATCTGCAGTTCATAGACTCTCTCCCATACACATTTTAATTGGAGTTGGTTGAAAATTTCTGAGTTTTCCCAAATATTTCTCCTCCCAAAAGTTAATGACAGAAATGGGTAGAGGAACTGGGAAACGTTCTGCAATTCTCTTTGCCATCAGTAGATTAGTTCAATTTTTTAGAAATTTCCATTAAATTTCAAAAAATGCTTACAAAGGAATTTAAGATATCTCAAAAAGAATGTCAACAATCACACTGTCCCATTTGTCAATCTTTTATAATTCAGCAACATGTCAGTTCTAAACCAGAATATCCTTAATCATAAGATTGCACATGGGTCATCTGATGTCTAAGAGGAAACCTCTATTGCTGGACAACTCATTTTTATCAGTTTCTTGTCCTGGGACATGCAAAATCATTAATCACAGCATCTTTCCCCCCAGGAATTCATTGTGAGTAAAGGCTACATCCGGTGGGATTTTTTTTTCTCCCTCTCACAAGACCTAACTTTTAGGTACATAGAAAATAATTTGTATTCACAAAGCCTGGGTTAGGGGGTCCAGGTTTCCTACACAATGAGTGGAGGTATATAGGTGCCAAATAATAGGATCCACAAAAGCCAGGGTGGTGAGTGGCGAGCTGCCTAAACTAGCTAAAAAGAGATACTGAGTAGAGCACTGTGTGCTAAACCTTACCCCTCAACAGAAAGGGCACCTAGGTCCAGGCTGAAGTGAAGTGCGTATATTTGGTTGGGGTCTACAGCAGGAACTGTCTCCTGGAGGTAGGTTTCTGAGGGGTTTCTTGCATGAAACAATGTAGGAGGAGTTGGTACTGCAGCAGCCTCCTCATAACTTTTAGCTGGAGCCCCCACAGTTCAGTTCCCCTCTGATGAGGATAAGGTATTTGTAGAGAAGGTTTCCCACCTTACGGGCGAGTGCCTTAACCATTGAGCTGTGGGATATTCTGCTGGGGGATTCCCTCAGCCTTTCCTAGTGAATGAAGCTCTGCTTTACATAGATAATTAAAGAGTTGTCAGAGCAGGGCAGCTGGGTCCTGGGGCTGCCACCTTCCAGGGGTGTACACCAAACATCACACTAGAGAGTCATTTTCACATGCTCTCTGGCCCAGTTAATATGCAAGTTTTTATTTAAAAAATGAAACAGCTGTAACAGGAGAGACTGAGGGGAACCTCTGTTGGAACATCCCATAGTCCAGTGTTTAGGACACTGCCCTAAGAGGCAGGAGATACATGTTCAAATCCTTTCTACTTGTTGTTGGTTTTTAGCCAGAACAGTAGACGGTGATCAAACTGCCCAAGAAGTCCACAGACTCAGTTCAGAGGTGAAGGCACTTGGCTTCGTTAACAATAAACTTGGCCTGGTGCTAGTTCCCTGGCTCAGAGGTTACAGTTACCGTAACACATATATGCTTGTTACAATGGAAAACCTCAGTGAACAGCAGGACTTCCCACTCCCACCTAGGCCAGGCTAAGAGTTAAGGTGAGGCATCTCAACACGTATAGGCTGAGACAAGCAATCTAGGATAAACAATTTATGTGCCACATTACATGTTTCATGACATTTGTTACCTCCTATTGTACCTTTCTCCTGATGTTTCAGACAACACACCCCTATTCATCACTTCAGTCAAACCATTTTATCGTGTTCTAGGCTGGGATGCTCTTGTCCTGGCCTGCTGCAATGTGTTTGTGTTTTAGTGATGTTAGCAATACCTGTGCCAAGTTCAGGTACCAGACAGTGAACCTTCAATGAGACATCTGTTTTGTAATGGGCCTGACTTTTGCTCATAGTCTGACTCTCACTAACTGAGCTTTATATCAGCAGGGCCTGATTTCAGGTTAGACTTAGGCCTCATGCCAGGCCTCATGTTTCAGGCTCTCTGTTTCCACCACACTTGTGAGGTAG
>NC_133792.1:869828-871388 GCF_003597395.2 Chelonoidis abingdonii
GAAGGGACCTCGAGAGGTCATCGAGTCCAGTCCCCTGCCCTCATGGCAGGACCAAATAACCTATTTTTAAATATCTCCAGAGATGGAGATTCCATCCCTAGGCAATTTATTCCAGTGTTTAACCACTCTGACAGGAACTTTTTCCTAATGTCCAACCTAAAACTCCCTTGCTCCAGTTTAAGCCCATTGCTTCTTGTTCTAGCCTTAGAGGCTAAGGTGAACAAGTTTTCTCCCTCCTCCTGATGACACCCTTTTAGATACCTGAAAACTGCTATCAGGTCTACTCTCAGTCTTCTCTTTTCCAAACTAAACAAACCCAAAACTTGTTTTAATAAAGTTACTTTTTTTTTTCTTATGCATCCACCATATTTACGGTAGTTTAATTTAGCTAATAACTTTTTTCAAAATGCTGCTTTAGTGCCTTTTTAATTGAATTCCAATTTCCATCCAAATGCAGTTAGACACAAATCATGAGTAAAAGATTAATCATCATCTAGTAAACAAGGAATGT
Source organism: Chelonoidis abingdonii (assembly GCF_003597395.2). Taxonomy (NCBI): domain Eukaryota; kingdom Metazoa; phylum Chordata; order Testudines; family Testudinidae; genus Chelonoidis; species Chelonoidis abingdonii. The sequence goes on from NC_133792.1 coordinate 870,340, forward strand.
GTCATTCATATTTTTTAACAAAATAAAAATGTAAGAATTAATAATCTGAATAAATGTATTTTAAGCTATATGACTGCTAACATAAATGAGCACATATAGTGCCTCCTCCTTGTTAGCAAAAAGCAGTACCAAATTTCACGTAAAGGCTCTATTTAGCTGCAGATCAACATGTTTTAATGGTCACCAGCCTATGAAAATCAACTTTTTTTTAGAAAAACAATTAAAAAGCTCAAATGCAAAGCACTATTAAAATCTATGATTTAAGGCTTCTTGCTTGTCGATTAAAATCAAAGCTGTACATTTCTTTGATTTGAATCAATCCGCCCTGGACTGAGAAGGCTGTCTGACCACCGGATCTATGGTTGATGAAAAGTTCCCAAAGGGAAGACCCACAGGCACCAGAACCCAAGCAGACCTTGATAGTGAGCACAGTTGATCCACAGGGCACAGTAGCCCCTGCCCTGAGAAAGGGGAAGGAACACAGGTGCACTCAAAGACACCAGAGAAAAGTGTGCCACTCGCTCCAGAACCGAGACATCAAGACACTAGGAAGGGTTAGTGTGAACTTATACACGAGGCCTGAGAAGAGTGAGTACCCATTGAATTCACAAAAGCCGTCGGGAACTTGTGCTCCACCTCACGATAAGCAGGGTCTCCTGTGTTAGAATGTGAGAAGGATTCTCTGCCCCGGCTCTCGAGCCCAACTTCTCTCTCCTTCTGATCTATATTATTATTTGGGTTCCAGCAGTCCCCAGCAGAGCTCTGTTGTGCCTGGCAAGGGACTAGGCAAAGAAAGGTGGATTATCCTCATCTCACAGATGGGAAAACAAAGGCCCAGAGAGATGAAGTTTTCAAAGTTAGATGAAGGTTTCTTACCATTAAAGGAGTGAAGTTCTGGAACATCCTTCCAAGGGGAGTAGTGAGGGCAAAAGACATATCTGGCTTCAAGACTAAGCTTGATAAGTTTATGGAGGGGATGGTATGATGGGATAGCCTAATTTTGGCAATTAAGTTGGCAACTGATCTTTGATTATCAGCAGGTAAGTATG
>NC_133792.1:875113-893160 GCF_003597395.2 Chelonoidis abingdonii
AACTTGTCCTTCCTGGAGATCTGCTACACCTCAGTCACCCTGCCCAAGGCACTGTCCAACCTCCTCTCAGAGAATAAAGCCATCTCCCTTGCTGGTTGTGCTGTACAGATGTATTTCTTTCTATTCTTTGGTGTTACTGAATGCTGCCTCTTTGCATCTATGGCCTATGACCGCTACAGTGCCATATGCAAACCACTGCAATACATGACCATCATGAATAAGAGGGCTTGCATTCAGCTGACAGGTGGCTCGTGTATCTGTGGCACCCTGGTGGCTGTGGGGCACACAACCTTCATCTTCTCACTTCCTTTCTGTGGGTCCAATGTGATCAACCCCTTCTTCTGTGAGATCCAGACAGTGCTGAAGCTGGTGTGCGAGGACACCTACTGGATTGAGATCCAGATCTCTGTGGGTGCTGCATTTGTCCTCATGATGCCTTTCATGCTGATCCTGGTGTCCTACATCTGTGTCATCTCCACCATCCTTAAAATTAGGTCTGCCAAAGGCAGACGCAGAGCCTTCTCCACCTGCTCCTCACACCTCATTGTGGTGACGTTGTTCTACGGGACAGCACTTATCATGTACATGCGCCCCAAGTCCAGCTTCTCTCCAGATGTGAACAAGTTACTCTCTCTGTTCTACTCAGTGGTGACTCTAATCTTGAACCCCATGATCTACAGCCTCAGCAACAAGGAGGTGAAAGATGCCTTGAGGAAATCAGGGATGAAGGTATTTCATCCACAAAAAATAGGTATATTTTTCTCCAGCTAGATTATTCCCTGGGGAATATCTCAACTCTCAAGAGTATCTATATTGCTCAAGAGACCAAGAGATAGTTCAGCATTACAAAGAAATGTATCTAATCAAATGTACTGCTGGTCAACTTTTTCTGAAATTTGTATTAAATGACATTTTTTGATTACAATTTTGAATTTGAACAAAATAGGTGAGGATTTTATTCTATTCCCTTCTGGTCTAAAAATATGTGAATCTTCTAGAAAAGAAAAGAATATGAAAGTACATTGCTTCCTCTTCCTATAGTTTGATGAGTTCTAATTCAAGTATTTCTGCCTTTTATATAAAAATCTCCCACATTTCAATTAGAGTTGACTGAAATTTTCCAAGTTTCCCAAATATTCTCTTCCCAAAAGTTAAAGATGAAAACATGCATTGGGTAGAATAGCTTGAAAATGTTTTGCTATTATTTTTTCACCCTCAGTAGAGGTAAGTAAATTTTTTAGAACTTTGCAATTAATTTCAAAAAACACTTTCCAAGGAATTTCAGATATCTAAAAAACATGTTATTAATCATTCTCTCCAAATTTTCAATACATTCTAATTCAGAAACATTTCAGTTCTAGACTAGAATGCCATTTATAGTAGGATCATACATGGAATAGCTGAAGTCTAAGAGGAAATCTGCATTGCTGGTTATAGCATATTTGTTGTTCTTTCATCCTGGAACATGGAAAACCATTAACCACAGCATCTTTTTTTCACCACAAACTCATTGTTCATCGAGGATACATCCAGTGTGAAGTATCTGGCTCTTTCTCACAACACCTAATTTTTAGGTCCACAGAAAATCACTGGAATTCACAAAGCATGGGTTTGGGGTGCAAGTTCCCTACACAATGAGGGAAGGGAGATAAGCACAAGTGAATGGGATCTGCGAAAGCCTGGAGGTTGGTTGCGGAGCGGACTAAACTAGCTACAGGAACTCCTCACTTAAAGTCGGCCCGGTTAACGTTGTTTCGATGTTAAGTTACTGATCAATTAGGGAACATGTTCATTTATAGCTGTGCAATGCTTCCTCCTAAAATTGTTTGGCAGCTGCCTCTTTTGTCCACTGCTTGCAGGAATAGCAGTCCGTTGCAGCTAGCTGGTGGGTGGTTGGAACCAGGGTGGATCAGCAGCTCCCCTATCAGCTCCTCCTATCAGCTCTCCACCTCCCTAAGTTCCCTGTGCACAGGGCCAGTGCAAGGATGTTTCGCTCCCTAGGCAAAACTTCCACCTTGCACCCTTCCCCGTCTCCGAGCCCCCGCCCTGAGCCCCCACCCCTCGTGGCAGCTCGCCCCCTCTGATTTGAGGCACCCCCCCAACCCCAGTTCACCCCTGCCCTGCCTCCTCCCTGAGCACGCCGTGGCTGCTTCACTTCTCCCACCTCCCAGGCTTGCAGTGCCAATCAGCTTAGGCGCCGCAAGCCTGGGAGGCAGGAGAAGTGAAGCAGACACAGTGTGATCAGGGAGGAGGTGGGGCAGGGGTGAGCTGGGGCAGGGAGTTCCCCTGCATGCCGCCACCCCCACTTGCTGCAGGCGGCCCTCCCCGTGCTCCTCTGCCCCAGCTCCCTCCACCTAAATGCTGGCCGCAACTGGGATGGCCGAAGATCTGGCTGCCGCGGTCGCTGCCGAGGAAAATGCCACCCTCCAAATCCTAGTGCCCTAGGCGACCACCTAGGTCGCCTAAATGGTAGCACCAGCCCTGCCTGTGCAGCAACTGTCCCTCCCCCCACTGCCATGTGCTGCTCCTGCCCTCTGCCTTGGAGCTGCTCCCAGATACTCCTGCTTGCTGTACGGGGGGAGGGAGGAAAAGGGGGGCTAATGTCAGGGTGTCTGCCCTTCCCCTCTGCTACTGCACTCCACCTACTCCATCTTCCATAGAGCAGGGGGACACACCGGGGAGGGAGGGAGCTTCTAGGCAGTAGCTAGCATCTCAGGTCCCAGCAAACTGATTTCATTAACAAGGCAGTGTACTTAAGCCTGGGGTCATCTACTTAAAGGGGAAATACACATTTTTTCTCTCACATACAGGGTGTGTGTCTCTCTGCCCTCCCTCCTTTCCTGCTGCCTTCTAGAGTGTTGTGACAGCTAACCCTTTAGGGTTCAGTCAATTACTGGCAATATGATGGGGGCTAATTCAATATGATGGGGGCTAATTTAGCTACAACAAGTCAGGAAAAAGATCTGGAAGTCATCGTGGACAGTTCTCTGAAGATGTCCACGCAGTGTGCAGAGGCAGTCAAAAAAAATGCAAACAAGATGTTAGGAATTATTAAAAAGGGGATAGAGTAAAAGACTGAGAGTATATTATTGCCCTTATATAAATCCATGGTACGCCCACATCTTGAATACTGTGTACAGATGTGGTCTCCTCACCTCAAAAAAGATATACTGGCACTAGAAAAGGTTCAGAAAAGGGCAACTAAAATGATTAGGGGTTTGCAGAGGGTCTCATTTGAGGAGAGATTAAAGAGGCTAGGATTCTTCAGCTTGGAAAAGATGAGACTAAGGGGGGATATGATAGAGGTATATAAAATCATGAGTGATGTGGAGAAAGTGGATAAGGAAAATTATTTACTTATTCCAATAATACAAGAACTAGGAGTCACCAAATGAAATTAATAGGCAGAAGATTTAAAACAAATAAAAGGAAGTTCTTCTTCACGCAGTGCACAGTCAACCTGTGGAACTCCTTACCTGAGGAGGTTGTGAAGGCTGGACTATAACAGCGTTTAAAAGAGAACTGGATAAATTCATGGTGGTTAAGTCCATAAATGGCTAATAGCCAGAATGGGTAAGGAATGGTATCCCTAGCCTCTGTTTGTAAGAGGATGGAGATAGATGGCAGAAGAGAGATCACTTGATCATTGCCTGTTAGGTTCACTCCCTCTGAGGAACCTGGCATTGGCCACTGTCGGTAGACAGGCTAAATGGACCTTTGGTCTAATCCAGTACGGCTGTTCTTATGTTCTTATGTTCATTTAGCAGTGAGGCATCCCTGGGAAATATCCTACCCTCTGACTCCTCCAACTCAACCAGGCTTCACAATCATCATCACTGTGTAGCAGTATTAAATTGTTTGTATAAAACTTATACTGAGTGTATGTGTGTGTGTGCGTCTTTTGTCTGGTGAAAAAAATTTCCCTGGAACCTAACCTCCCTATTTACATTAATTCTTATGGGGAAATTGGATTTGCTTAACATCATTTTGCTTAAAGTTGCATTTTTCAGGAACATAACTACAATGTTAAGTGAGGAGTTCCTGTACTAAATTAGCAGATGCTGAGCTGAGGCATGTGTGCTAAGCCCTGCCCCTCAACAGGAGCCCTGTATCTAGGTCTGGGCTGAAGTGAAATGCCTATCTCTGCTTGTGATGTACAGTGGTTTCTTGCAAGAAACAAGGAGGAGGAGTTAGATGCAGTAGCAGCTGCCAAATAACTTTTAGCTTAGAGGCTAGGGTACTAAACTCGGAGGTGGGAGACCCCCCCACACAGTTCATTTCCCCATGTGTGTGAAGAAAAGGGATTTGTAGAGGAGGTTTCCACCTTCCAGATGAGTGCCTTAACCACTGAGCTCTGGGATATTCTGTTGTGGGGCTCCCTCAGCTTCACCTGTTGAATGGAGTTCCAATTTACATAAATAATTAAACAGTCATCAGAGGAGGACAACTAGGTCTGGGAGTTGACACCTTCCAGGGGAGAAGCCCAACCACCACTCTAGGTACAGTTTCTCATATACTCTCTGACCCATTTAATATAAAAATATTTATCAAAAAAGGACTGAGAGGTCAGAAATGACTGCTAAAATTATTTGCCCTGGTGAAGGGGAAGAGGATTTGAACAGGGACTGTCCCATACCCCAGGTGGGTATCCTAGCTGTAGGCACCCTCTACTAGTGAGGACTCTGAAGTGACATGGATTGTTCCAGCTGAGAAGATCCTGAATATTGTAATCCAGTCTTGGAGACTACAAGTCCCATGCTGTTTTTGGAAGGGAGAGAAACTTCTGCTTCCAGGAGATGCAGGGAGAGCATGTGGTGGGCTCCATCTTGATGGGGAGGCTAGAACCTGGTTGAGGGTGGGGGGGTGAGATTTCTTTGGTGGCGTTCCTTCCCATCCAGGAGCTGCTGCTAAAAAGCCAGAGGCTGCTACTGAGACTCTGCTGGGACTTTGACCTGTCAGAGAACCATGGGAGCTATTGCTGGGCTTCATTGCAGCAAGAGAAGACTGTTGCTGTGCCAAGAATTGGCTGAGGTTGCCCTGCCATGAAGGTAGCTTCCCTGTTTGGGAAAGTGCTTGCAAGGGAAGAGGACTGTAAAGCAGCAAAGAGACTATAAAGCATTATCCAAGTCTGAGAAGAGATTAAGTGGTGTTATCATCCAACTAGGTCCTAGGGTTACTGACCTCTGGTTATACCAACTCGCAGCTTCAGAGGACTTCTGCAGCTTATAATGATCCCAAGTTAGCATCTGTCTGCCCCTTGTTGCCAGGGCTGGATGGCTTTATTGGACCAGCAGAGTGTTGTCCCCAGCTTCATCATCTTCTAGCACACCCACACAAGCAAGTGTCTAGAACTCTGAAGTTGAAAAGAGTGCACACTCGGGGTGGGGGGGTGGAGTGTGGGGCTGGTGCCAATGCAAATGTAAGCTGGTTAAGTTTCATGTACTGCTGTAAACTATAAGTATCAATTGATTTATTGAAGTGACTCCTGCTGATTTAAATTGATTGGGATATTTTAATTAATCTCAGCCTGTTATATAACATTTTCTTAAGTTGTTAAGTAAAGGTGTGTTTTCTAATCTAAGTATATATTGTTTATAATTGGAAACTTTGAGTAAGACCCATTGCACATATTAGCTCAGGTTTCTTCCTGGAGGTTCCCAGGGTATGCCATTGAGTGGGTACAGAGCCCTGCCAGGTTGGGGAACCACCAAGATTTTGGGGAAGTTCTGTGGACTGTGTCATTCAAGAGGTCAGACTGTGACCATCCCAGATCGTCACAATGGTCCCTTATGTTCTTGGAATCTGTGAATCCAGAGGCCTAGAGAGAGGCTGCTCTGCTCATGCCCAGAGCCTTATAACCAGGTCCCTAGGGAATGTTGACACCAAGAAACTGAGGTTCCTCCAGGATTTTGTGAATATCAGCGGTAGCTGAATCTGGGACTTAGGCCTCTAAAGTATCAGTTAGGATATGTCCAGACTACCTTTGTGAATCTAACCCTAACTCTCCCTCACAATGAGAATATGAGTTGTGGGGTAATGTTTCCATTGACTTGCATTAAAGGCCAGTTTTTCAAAGGTATTCAGGTCATTCAGGTGCCTAATTCTGAGTCAAGTCAATGGGAATTAGGAATGTACATACCTTGATAAACATGGGCCCAGCTGCCTAAGTCACTTTAAAAACTGGTACTTAAACTTGTAAATCAAAAAGATGTTTCAAAAATTATTTAGATTAGATTGGTTATCAAACTTCACCCTTGATTGATTAGGAGCAGGTTCTGGCAATCTTATTCACACTGAAAATAATGGGGCTTATGTAGATGAAGGAACAATTTATTGTTTTTAAGAATCTTCCCTTTGCCTGTGTGAAGTTGTCATTTGTTGAAAGCAGCATTGGGTCAGTCCATTAATTGTGATGTGATACGAGCATTGTGCCATTGTCCTTGGGTGGGAATTGCAAGTACTCAGTGGCAGTTTGCTGGAGGAGTCCTGCACTTGAACCAAACTCTGAGGTCCTTGTTTGGGTATGAGAGGTGGAATTTGGAAATGTGTCTATGGGATTTAGGAGCCTAAGTGCCAGCTGGATATCTGTCCTAAAAATGCACAATATTCAATGCCATATTCTACTCTGTTGAAATCATTAGATGTTTATCACTAATTTCAAGAGGAGAAAGAGTACAGTTTTCCCATTATAATGATGTTATCACTTCATTTAATGAGACATCCGAGGTGTACCAAACCCCAGGTCCCTGGGGCTTTTAAAGAAGCTGTTAAATATTGAAGTTCCATCCATGACTGAATTTTTTGGTAACCACAGAGAGGAGATGAATGTGGGAGACAGAGCAGGTGAGAAATTCCTTGATTTGTCCAGAGTTATGTATATTTCCTTTGGATTCAATCTAGATGAGTCTTGTGAAATCCCTATTATTTCTTCAGTTGAAATGTGCTCTGTTTAAAAACCCTGAGTTCAATCCCACTTGGCGTAAACGCTGGGTAACTATACTGCAGTTAATTGTAGACCTGTTTGAAAATAATCCAATACAATAATTTTCCATCAGAAAATACTGGTTGGATGGAACCAAAGCCTTTTACATGGGATTATACTGATTTTGTCTACATTTTGAAATAACATTATCAAAATGTTTTGTCTATTCTATTCTTTTCTATTCTGTTCCAGTTAAAACGATAACTCTGAGAGATATTGTATTTGACCTTATTAAATGAAACATTTTTACATTACTGAAATGAAATATTCTAACATGCTTGTAAGGTTCAAAGAATTTTTTGACTATATCATTCTCATAAAAAAAAACTCTGAACATTTGCCTTTCATCTGATTTGTGATTTAGTGAAATTTTGAAAACTTAGCATTTACCGTGGGTCAAAAATTCAATTTTTTTACTACATATACTTAATACTATGAAACAGGCAGATGAATTCCTTGATTCTGATCTCATTTATATTGGGTTTGCACTGATGGAACCACATGACATCAGAAGAAGATCTGATGGGATAGATGTAAATCTACCACATCTTCACTCCTCTTTTTAACTGGTGTAACTACATCAATTTGAGTGAGTCACCTTTGGAGAAACTGTGATTTCACTAGTTATCATGATTTACTTCCATTTATAGACAGGAGAAACATGCCCTAAAAATTGTAGATTGACAAAGACATTTGAGAAACTGTCAAAATATTTATTCAGTTAAATCTGAGACTTCCAAACGAGCATAAGGAAGTTAAATTTCAGTGACGAGTGGTCTCAACGATGATAAAATAAAATAAAATAAATAAAAATAAAAACTGCACTCAATAATACTGATTCCTTTTAAAGTACACCTTCAAGAGAACAGTAACCTTTTCCAAGCATGATCTACATGTCTTTCCTCAAGTCTTTGTCTCACTGGTGGCACTGCGTAGGGTACAGGACTATGTCTATATCTATATGCCACAATGAAAGGAGTTCGTGATCACAGTTCAGTGTGTAGTTATTAGGACTGTTGATTAATCACAGTTAACTCACATGATAATTCAAAAAAATGATGTGTGATTAAAAAATAGTTGTGATTAATTGCATTGTTAAACAAAAGAATACCAATTGAAATTTATTAAATATTTTTGATGTTTTTTGCATTTTCAAATATATTGATTTCTGTCAAAACAAAATACAAAGTCTACACTGCTCACTTTATATTATTATTTTTTATTACAAATAGTTGCACTGTAAAATGATAAACAAAATAAAAAGTATTTTTCATTCACCTCATAGAAGTACTGTAGTGCAATCTCTTTTTTATGAAGTGTAACTTACAAATGTAGATTTTTTTGTTCCATAACTGCACTCAAAACCAAAACAATGTAAAACTTTAGAGCCCACAAGTCCATTCAGTCCTACTTATTCAGCCAATTGCTAAAACAAACAAGATGTTTTTTACATTTATGAGAGATACTGCTCACTGCATCTTATTTACAATGTCATCTGGAAGTGAGAACAGGTGTTTGCATGGCAATTTTGTAGCTGGCATTGGAAAGTATTTACGTGCCAGATATGCTAAACATTCATATGCCCTTCATGCTTTGGCTACATTTCCAGAGGATATGCTCCTGCTGATGATGCTCGTTAAAACAAATAATACATTAATTAAATTTATGACTGAATTCCTTGGAGAAACTGTATGTCTCCTCTTCTGTTTTACCTGAATTCTGCCATATATTCATATTCTAGCCATCTGGATGATGACCCAGCACGTTGTTTTAAGAACACTTCACAGCAGATTTGACAAAACACAAAGAAGGTACCAATGTGAGATTTCTAAGAAAGATACAGCACTTGACCCAAGGTTTAAGAATCTGAGTGCCTTCCAAAATCTCAGAGGGATGTTTTCAGATGTCTTAAAAGAGCAACACTCTAATGAAGAACTACAGAACCCAAACACCAAAAAAGAAAATCAATCTATACTGGTGGCATCTGACTACAGATAATGAAAATGAACATGTGTTGGTCTGCTCTGCTTTGGACTCTTATTGAGCAAACCCGTCATTAGCATGGACACATGTCCCCTGGAATGGTGGTTGCAGCATGAAGGGACATATGAAGTGCATCTGCACTAAATATCTTGCAATGCTGGTTACAACAAAGCCATGCAAATGCCTGTTCTCACTTTCAGGTGACTTTGTAAACAAGACGTGGGCAGCATTATCTCCTGCAATTGAACCAAACTTGTTTGTCTGAGCGATTGGCTGAAGTAGGACTGAGTGACTTGTAGGCTCTAAAGTTTATATTGTTTTATTTAGAATTCATTATTTTTGTACATAATTCTACATTTGTAAGTTCAACTTTCATTACAAAGAGATTGTACTACAGTACTTGTATTAGGTGAATTGAAATATACTATTTGTTTTGTTTTTTACAGTGCATATATTTGTAATAAAATAAATATAAAGTGAGCACTGTGTGCTTGTATTCAGTGTTGTAATTGAAATCACTATATTTGAGAATGTAGAAAACATCCAAATTATTTAAATAAATGGTATTCTATTGTTCTTTAACAGTGCAATTAATTGCAATTAATTTTTTAATTGTGATTAATTTTTTAATTGCTTGACAGCCCTAGTAGTTATATGCAGCAGTGAAAGGCTCCAGCAGTGGGAGACAGTGAAGAGATGCAGGATTTTTCCCCATTTTCCATACTCATTCTTTGTATTGGGAAAGGCTCCAGCAGGGAGGATTTGCAGGACACCACACTGCTAAAATAGAAGTGTAGATGGGGAGAGATTGCTAAGATATGTAGAGAGCCAAGTAGGGTACATACTCTAGGATCATGCATGTCTTTACTCACCTAAGTCATGCTTCGCCATCTACACTGCCAAGCTAGAGGGTCATACCATGTTAGGCATCCCTAAGTACTGTGCAGTATTAATGTACCCATATAGAGAAACATGGACCCTAATCTTCCTTACCATAATGTATATTCATGCAAACCAGTTGGGTCCAGTGAAGCTACTCCTAATGTATTATGGTGTCAGTAAAAGGACAATTGGTGGAAAAGAAATGGATTACAAAGGTTTAGAATGTGGAAATAGGGAAAGATTAATGGGTAGATAGAGAGAGGCACAAACAAAGTGGCAGGCATGAATGAAGAGGGGAGAAAGTGAATAAAATCAGAATTAAGGCACTGAAGTCAAGGACTGTTGCCAATGTCGTGGAAAGGAGAGGAGAAACAAGCCATCTCTGTAGCATAATGCATACATAACTCCCACATGTATTCCCAGGTAGTCTGTTGGAATTGTCATGCAGTGAATATATGATAAACAAGTCTATGTTCTCAGCTGATGTATATTGGCTAACTTTTCTGATGTGCCACACACCAGGCAAAATCTGCTATATATTTTCTTAACATGCATGCCCAAAAGACTTGGAGCAGATTTTGACATTTAATTCCATCAGTGTAAATGCATTGAAGCTTTCTGATCACATTCATGGTTTACACAAGTACAATTTCATTGGTCAAATTTTTTTTTTCCTTTTGATGCTAGTAAAAAGGTATATTTACACTGAGGTTAGGAAGATACCTAGATAAACCTGTTGGGACTGAGAGGAGAATGCAAACCATCAACCTTATTGAAGTTATTCTGGATTGACAGTATCTGACAGGAGAATTGGAGCAAAATAGTGCCGGCCCTGATTCATATCAGACAGACAGAGGGCTGTATGTGTGGAGAGATAGTGGACAAGTCGTGATAGATAGATAGATTAGATGTCAGTTTGACTTGATTTAAGGTATCAAACTAATATGCAGTTTTTCTTTTTAATTCTCAAGTTGAATTATACTGAAGAGAAAATGAGAAAAACATTCTGTGATTGAGTTTGTCATACTGGGGCTTCTCTAATTACCCAGACATGAATCCTGCTTTGTTCATGGTTTTTCTATGTATTTACATCATCACAGTGCTGGGCAACACTCCTCATCATATCATCATAAGTGTGGATCTTGTTCTTTCGCACTCCTAGTATTTCTTCCTCAGGACCTTGTCTTTCCTGGAGATCTGTTATACATCAGTGACTCTACCCAAGATACTAGCCACTTGGTCTCAAGAGTAAAACTATGTCTTGCCAGTTGTGCTATACAGATGTATTTCTTTCTATTCTTCGGTGTTACTGACTTCCTGCTTGCTTGTATGGCCTATGACCGCTACGTGCCATATGCGATCCATTGCACTACACTGCATCTGAATAAGAGGTTTGCATCCAGCTGACAGGTGGCTCATTAATCAGTGGCACCTTGGCAGCCATGGGGCACACAACTTTTGTTTTCACACTTCCTTTTGTGGATCTAATGTAATCAATCACTTATTTTGTGAAATCCAGCCGTGCTGAAGCTAGTGTGTGGGACACCTCTTGGATTGAGATCCTGATAATTTTGGGTGCTGCCTTCGTCCCATATTGCTTTCATGCTGATCTGGTATCCTACATCTGTATTATCTCCACCATTCTTAAAATTAGGTCCACTGAAGGCAGGCACAGAGCTTTCCACCTGCTCCTCACACTCATCGTGGTACATTGTTGTATGGGACGCCCTTGTCATGTATGTGCGTCCCAAGTCCAGCTTCTCTCAGATGCGAACAAGTTACTCTCTCTGTTCTACTCAGTGGTGACTCCAATCTTGAACCCTTATCTACAGCCTCAGGAACAAGGAGATGAAAAGTGCTTTGAGGAAAATAGGAATGAAGATTATTTCATTCAGAAATATAGATAATTTCCTTCAGTTGGATTATGCCCTCTCAAGAGACTCTAGAGCATGAAAGAAACATCTCAACATTATGAAGAAATGTATCTAATCAAATGTAGTGCTGGAAAACTTTTTTTGAAGTTTGTATTTCAATTAGTTTTTGTAATTAAAATTATGAATTTTCAGCAAAAGACAAGGAGTTTTTTCAATCCCCTTCTGTCCTAAAAATCTGTGACTATTTAGAAAAGAAAAAAGAAAGAAAAGAAAGAAATTACACTGCTCCTCTTTGCATTTTTTAACCTGTTTAATTCTAATGTATATATATTTGTAGAAAAATCCTCATATTTAAATTAGAGTGGGCTGAAATTTCTAAATTCCTCAAAGATTTCTCTTCACTAGAGGCAAAGAAAAAAAACATATACTGGGTGGAGAAGCTTGAAAATGTTTTGCTTTTATTTTTTCAGCTTCAAGAAGTATTTAAGTATTTAAACACAGCTACCCCTCTGATATTTATAATTAGATTGCACATGGTATATCTGAGGTCTAGGAGGAAATCTGCATTGCTGGTGAACTCTATATATCATTCTTTGGTCCTGGGACATGTAAACCATTAATCACAACATCTATTTTTCACCAGGAATTCATTGCTCATCAGGGGTACATCCAGTGTGATTAATATGTGTCCTTCTCACCATGCCTAAATTTTAGGCATATTGAAAACCACTGTGATTCACAAAGCCTGAGTTTGGGGCCTAGCTTCCCTGTAGAATGAGAGGAGGGAGATAGACTCCAAACAATGGGCTCCACAAAAGCCAGGATAAACTAGCTAGTGGGAGATGCTGAGTTGAGGCATGTGTGCTAAGCCCTGCCCCCAAGCGGGTCCAGTGCCTAGGTCCAGACAGAAGTGAAGTGTCTGTCTCTGCTTGAGATGTCCAGAAAGGAACTGTCTTCTGGAGGTAGGTTCCTGAGGGATTTCTTGCAAGAAACAATGAGAAGGAGTTGGGTGCAACAGCAGCTTCCCTATAACATTTACGTTAGAGGCTTTGGTACACACCTGGTAAGTGAGAGACCCCCATTCAGTTCCCCATCGATCTGATGGGAGAAGGGATTTGTAGAGGGGTTTTCCACCTCCCAGATGAGTGCCTTAAAAATGAGCTCTGGGATATTCTGTTGTGGGTTTCCCTCAGCTCACCTGTTGAATAGAGTTCCAATTTACATAAATAATTAAGAGTCGTCAGAGCAGTGCATCTGGTTCTTGGGCTGCCCACTTCAGGGGGAACCTCAACCACCAACTAGAGAGGGTGATTCTCACATGCTCTTTAGCCTATGAATATGCAAGCATTTATATAAAAAGCCATGAGAGGCAGGAAATGTCTGTTCAAATTCTTGGTCCTTTTCAGGCAGGGGATGCTTGACACAGGGATGTCCTCACCATACCTCAGCTGGGTTGTCCTAACTATAGCTACCTCTACTAGAGGGTGTCTGAACTGGTTTGAGATTGTTACAGTTGGGAAATCCAGAGTGCTTTCAATCCAGCCTTGGAGACTACAACTCCCAAAGTGCCTTGGGAAAAAGAGAGCCACTTCTGCTTCAAAGGGATGGAAGGAGTCCATGCAATGGGCTCCACTTGGTGGGGAGCTTAGATCCTGCAGAGGTGTGTGTGCTCGGAGATTTTCTCTGGTTCGTCACTGCACAGGCTCTTCACATGCACACCGACTCCAGGACTGGCTTGCTAAGTCCAATCCCTCCTGCTGAGCTAGCAGACAAGCTCTGAAACCGGTACATGCTGCAGGCCATATGCCTCCGAGCTGCTATTGCAGCGAGTCCTGCGTGGGAACTTTGCGCACGACCTGCAGCGCGAAGACCACTAGCGAATCAATAGCACTAGAGGCGAGCCTTGCAGATGAAGAGCAATTGTATATTAGCCTAGAGTATCTACCCGACGCATACCTAGAAAGTGGAGGTCTGTCACGTCTCGATAAAGCACGCACCGAGAAGCCAAGAGCGAGATCTGGTGTTCGAAACCATGAGGACTCTCCACTGGTAGATAATAAGGGACACTGGTGCTCGCAGTGTAACCAGTGCTGACCAGGCCACTGAAAGTGCCAGTTCGCCGCTGTGGCAAGTGCAGGACTATAGTCAGGTCTGTCCTGACATATGCCTCCTGCTCACAGCGTGAGTTCCTTGGTAAACGCACGACGCGTGGCAAGTGGCGCCCAGGCACTCTATCTCACCTAGGTCTAATCAGGGAGTAGACCACCACGAGTATCTCTTGTGTTGGGGGCTCGTCACACTAGGCCTGAGCTCTGTGACTCCCACGCCTCACTAGTCCGACCTGAGACCACAAGTCCAATTGGGGCACGATGATGGGTGGGGAGTGTGGACCTGACCAAATGGTGCAGCACATTGAGTCCACTGCTGTGTATCCTACGAAAAAACAAAAAAAAAATAAAAAAAAGCAACAAAAACTTGAAAATAAAAATACAAGAAGATGGAATGAGTGGAAAAAAAGAGAGGAAATAGAAGGAGAAAAGAAAACAAGCTTAACAGTAGGAGAAATGGAAGAAGTAGCTCACGGAGCCTTACCGGAGATTCGAGTTTGTGACGGAAGCTGCACCGCAACCTGAAGAGCCCCACAAATACTCCCTAGGAGCAGTCGCATCGAACACCTTGCGCCTCACACTCCATTCTATGCGCCTCAGAGCCACCTCTTGCACCTCAAACCCTAATTGACGCAAGCACCCTTCCTCCCAGAGACATATACCCTCGGCATGTTGCAAACCCTAGCTTTGATTTGCGCAATATCCACATCCTTGCAATTCCGACCCCCAGTGCCGAGAAGACCTATGAGCTGCCTCACCCTCTCAACCATATTTAGGAAGCTCTCACCTCCATTTCTGTCGCGCCACCATAACTCCACAGAGAGCCTGCACTCCCAGCTGGAGTTCCCTTAGTATTAGAGGCGAACTCTACATGTCTTACCACGTCGCAGACGCGACTCCAGGCAGATTCGACGGAGACCCCGAGTATGGCGAATGAGAAACTATCGCCATAGCGATTTAGTTAAGCCCTCGCATCATCGAGCAGAGAGCCACTGAGGTACTCACCGCGCGCGCTTAGAGGAATCCTATTCACTTCTCCACCCTGTTACATGGAGATTTAAACTCCAGGAAGGGCTGAGAGCCACAGCTGAGTCGACCCAACATGCGCGCTGCACCGCCAATAACTCCTCAGTCATAACCGAAGGATTTTAAAAAGGGACGTGCGAGCAGGCGAGGAGCGAGCGCGCGCGCGCGCGAGCGCATTGAGTCCCTTCATTGTGCTTGTCGCGATCATCACGCGCAACTTTGTCTGCGTTCCTTGTCCCCAGTCGCACAAGTGAGTGATCTAATGGAGAGAAGTGAGAGTGATGTATTGTGAGTGAGTCGCACGGTATATGCAGTCACCAATGGTAGGGCGCGGGTCTTTGGTGACCACAACAATTCTCTGTTTGTGTCCATTCTGAAAATCATGATATTTTGGCTGATCGCTAAAATCTGAGTATAAATAGGCGACACAAACGCCTACTAGGGTTTAGTATTTGTGAGTTTGAGAAATAGTTTGAGCGTTGAAGGTGATATTCGCGTGGAGCAGTCAAATGGAGAGTTAAAATGGCGCTTTTTGATTAGAAGGCTGTGCGTGTAAATATCAATGAATATCAGGTGGGGCTGTTATGTGAGGAGCCATAGCCGGTGCTTTAAGTGTTGCAGTTCTGAGAGCAGTCACGCACTGAGGCCCATGTGTGTCTAATACCATTGCGTTTTCGCGTATGTCTTTTCATATTACTTAGAGAAGCGTTGGTTGTGAGAGAGGTGGGTTGGGAGGGGGTGGGCGTTGAGCGGGCGCGAGTAGAGGCGGAGAGGGGAGGGAGAAGGGTGGGCGCGTGGGGCGAGGGGGAGGCGCAGGTGCGTGCGGTGCGCGGCGAGGGAGGGGGGGAGCTGGGGGAGGGGGAGGGAGGAGAGAGGAGGGAGAGGAGAGGGGAGGTGCGGGCGGCGCGGGGGCGCGGGGGGGGGTGTGGGAGGAGGGGGGGGTGAGGAGGGAGCGGAGGGGGAAGGGGAGGGGGTGGAGGGGGAAGTGCCCATTTAGGGTACTGGGTAAAATCTGTCTGGGATTGGCTCCTGCTTTAAGAGCAGGGGATTGACACTGAGGAAATGAAACCTACGATTGAAGGTCCCTCCTGAATTCGCGCGTATATGGGAAAGGGAGTCTATAATGCAATCACATCCAGGTGTAAACTGATGTCTGATTGAGTAGAAAATCTGCGCGCACTTTCTGAAGAGCTTGCAAAGCATTTAACTCGCCCCATGTTAAGCTAGCTCTTCCTGCACCTCCTTGTTGCCTGGCTGGATAGGGCACTTTTGGATACCAACAGAAGGAATGGTTGTGCCCGAGAGGTTCTTTCAACGCGCGATCGGTCTAGGGCCAAGGCCGCGCATGCAAAAAAGAGGCGCGTTATGTAACTCTGTTGTGACATGAGACGCGAAGGAAGAAGGGGAGTCATCATTTCCAGGATGGATGCGTAGACGTGTGCAGCGGCCTAGAAAATGTAACACGCTGTGTTGAGAGTTTAAACGCGAGCGCGCGGGTATGCGAGCACTGATTTATTGAGATCATGATTTATTTGGTGTGCCCCCGCTGATATTAATGTATCGGTCCTAATAGACGACTTTGTTTAAATATTTATATACTCGCAGCCCATTTATGGAGAGTATCTACATTTTCTTAGAATTTGTTAAATCTAAAGGGCTATGTTCTGTCTCTAGCTCAATTCCTAGATTGGGATCGTCTATCACGCTCGTTTAAGTGATTCACAAATTTCGGAGAGAGGCTGTAGTTACACTCTCGACAAAGGTGGAATATCGCACACAGGCACCATGACTAAGAGATCTTATGTAGCTACACGCCGTGATCTAAGTCTGACACTAGGTCACAGATATCATTTTATAAGCAAGAAGACTGGTAATGCGAAACAGGGGCAGCGGTCAGTGCCTTGGAGTAGACCCATTGCATAGATTAGCTCAGGTTGGAGATTCCTGAGGTGTCATGGGTGGATGCAGGACCCAGCCCAGTGGAGGAACCACCAAGATTCCATCTTCGCTGGTTTGTGGGTTTCACTGAGCCTTATATACAACATTGTCTGACTAAACCATTTTTATAAAAAAATAGAACACATAAAATTAAGACAGCTCACATTAAATGCATTAAACTAGCTAATTGTAGATCTCAAATGTAACTGTAACAGGGAATCATCACTTAGTGGGAATGTGTCTAGCGGGTTCCTTTAGGTATCAGTACTTAGCCTTCACTAGCCAGATTTTTCTCATTACCTGGATTGTATTTGTAGGTGAACAAAGTTAGGGCTGTAGAATAATGAAATGGCTAGGTCGCTGATTCTGAGAGATCTAGTCGTTGGTTAACTCTGACAATTGTTTTTATATTCAGTACATGTAAGTGTATGCATGTAGGAAGAATGAATGCAGGCATATTTACAGCATGGGAGACTCTATCTTGGGAAACGTGACTCTGGAAAACATTTGAGGGTTGTAGTAGAAAATCAGGTGAACATGAGCCTCAGTGCAATGCTTTGGCGCAAACAGCTAATTCCATCTGTGATGCATAAACAGGGGAATCTCGAGCAGGAGTAGAGGGGTTATTTCACCACTGTATTTTCTACTGGTGTAACCACTGCTAAAATGCTGTCTACGTCTTCTGTCCACAATTCAAGAAGGTTATACTGATAAATTTGAGAGTTTCAGAGAAGAGCCTGAAATCATAAAGGATTAGAAACCTGCCTTACAGTGATGGACTAAGGAGCTCAATTTATTTGCTTTAGAAAGAGAAAATTAAGAGGTGACTTGATTACAGTGTATAAGTTCTACAAAGAGAAAATATATAATAATGGGCTCTTCAATTTAAGAAGAATATATAACATGAATGAGATGGCTGAACGTTAAAGCTAGACAAATTCAGACCAGAAGTAGGGCATACACTACCCATTGGAACAATTAACCAGAGGTCATAGTGGATTCTCTCTCACTGACAATTTTTAAATCAAGATTGGATATTTTTCAAAAGACTTTTCTAAAATTATTTTGGGAAGTTCTGTGGACTGTGGTATACAGGAGGTCAGATGGGGTGATCATAACAGTCCCTTCTGTCTTTGGAATCTATGAATCCAGATGCCTGGAGAGAGGCCACAGTGCTCATGCCGAGAGCCTTACAAGCAGGTTATCAAGGATACATTGACATCAAGAAACTGAGCTGCCTATAAGGCTTTGTGA
>NC_133792.1:893185-923080 GCF_003597395.2 Chelonoidis abingdonii
AGGCAGAGATACGAAACTGGTTCTTGGGGCTGCACCTTCCAGGGGAACCTCAACCACCAAACTAGAGGTGATCTCACATGCTCTTTAGCCTAATGAATATGCAAGCATTTTCAAAAAAGCCATGAGAGGCAGGAAATGTCTGTTCAAATTCTTGGTCCTTTTCAGGGCAGGGGAACTTGAACAGGGGATCCCATACCTCAGCTGGTGGTCAACTGTAGGTACCCTCTACTAGAGGGGTGTCTGAACTGGTTTGAGATTGTTACAGTTGGGAAATCCAGAGTGCTTAATCCAGCCTTGGAGACTACAACTCCCAAGATGCCTTGGGAAAAAGAGAGCCACTTCTGCTTCAAAGGGATGAGGGAGTCCATGCAATGGGCTCACTTGGTGGGGAGCTTAGATCCTGCAGAGGTGTGTGTGTGGAGATTTCTTTGTGAAGCTCTTTGCAAGCCAGGACTGCTGCTAAGCTGCTGCTAGAAAGTCGGAAGCTGCTATTGAGAGTCTGCTGGACTTTGGCCTAGCCAGACCAGGGCAGCTAGTGTTGGGCTTCACTGGAGCCAGTGCAGAGAATGTTGCTGTACCCAGAACGACTGAAGTGGGTCTGCAGTGAAGAGCATGTGAGCAGGGTTGTAAACATCTGGTTTTCCACCAGAACTCCTGGTAGAAAAGGACACTGGTGGCTCCAGTAACCAGTGCTGACCAGGCCACTGAAAGTCCAGTTGGCTGTGCAGCAGGATAAGGCAGGCTTCCTGCATGCCCTGGCTCCGCGTGGTCCTTGAAGCAGCGTCATGTCCCCCTCTGTCTCCTAGGCAATAGGGTGCCAAGGAACTCTGTGTGCTGTCCCTGCTCTGAGCTCTGGCTCCCCAGCTCCCATTGTCCAGGAACCACAGCCAATGGGAGATGTGGGGTGGTGCCTGCAGATGGTGCAGCACATTGAGCCACTTGGCTGTGTATCCTCCTAGGAGATGGAAGGAAGACATGCCACTGCTTCCGAGACATTTGAGGTAAGCGACCCTGAAGCCCACATCTCCTAGGGCACTCAACCCTCAACCTCAGCCAAGCCACCTCTTGCACCTCAAAACCCTAATTACCAGCCCACTCCAGAGCCTGTACCCCCAGCTGAAGCCCTAATCCATCTGCACTCCCACCCCCAGGCAAAGCCCAGAGCTTCCTCTCACACTTGGAACCCTCATTTCCGGCCCCACTCCAGAGCCTGCACCCCAGCTGGAGCCCTAATGGCATCCTGCACTCCCACCCCCAGGCACAGCCCACACTTGGAACCCCATTTCAGCCCCCATCGCAGAGCCTGTACCCCCAGCTGGAACCATCACTCCCTCCTACACTCTGATTACTTGGGTCAGCACATAGCCCCTCCTGCACCCAATCCCTCATCCTCAGCCTCACCCAGAGCCTCACTCCCAGCCATAGCCTCATTGCTGCCACAACCCAACCTTGTGCCCCTGCCCAGTGAAATTGAGTGATTCAGAGAAGTGGCAGGAGATGGAGTGAGTGAGGTGGAGAATGTGGTGCTGGGGCTGGGCCAAAACTGTTTGGTTTCTGTATCAGAAATCTGGCAATCCTAAATCTGAGTAATCACACCTCTGTTGTTTGGAAGTGCTTGCAAGGGAATCGGACAGCAATGAGATTGTAGGGTTGTCTGAGTCTCAAAAGAAATCAGGTGGGGGAGGATAGCCTAGTGGTTTGAGCATTGGCCTGCTAAACCCGGGTTGTGAGCTCATTTTGAGTGGCCATTTAGGGTACTGGGTAAAAATCTGTCTGGGGATTGGTCCTGCTTTGAGCAGGGGATTGGACTAGATGACCTCTGAGGTCCCCTAATTCCTATGAGGGGTCTTATCATCACCCAGGGTTACTGATCTCTGGTTGTAAAAACTCCCACCTTCTGAGAGCTTGCAAAGCATTTAATGACCCAAGTTAGCAGCTCCTGCCCTTGTTCCTGGGCTGGATGACTTTATTGACACAGCAAAATGTTGTGCCCAGGTTCAACCATCTTCTAGCAGGCCCATGCAAGTGTCTAGAACTCTTAATTGAGAAGAGGGCACATTCCAGGGTGGGGTAACTGGTGCAGTGCAATGTAAGCTGTTTAAGTTTATTCACTGCTGTACACTGTATTTATTAATTGATTTATTTGTGTGCCTCCCGCTGATTTAAATTGGTTGTGACATTTTAAATTATTCTCAGCCCATTATTTCACATTTCTTAAATTGTTAAATAAAGGTATGTTTGTTCTCATCTAAGTGTCTATCAGCTGTTTATAGTCAGTGCCTTGAGTAAGACCCATTGCAGTAATTAGCTCAGGTTTATTCCTGGAGATTCCTGAGGTATGTCATGGAGTGGATGCAGGACCCAGCCCAGTGGAGGAACCACCAAGATTCCATCTTCGCTGGTTGTGGGTTTCACTGAGCCTTATATACAACATTGTTTGGAACTAAACAACATTTTATAAAAAATAGAACAACATAAATTAAGCAGCTCACATTAAATGCATTAAAACTAGCTAATTGTAGATCTCAAATGTAACTGTAACAGGGAATCATCACTTAGTGGGAATGTGTCTAGCGGGGTCCTTTAGGTCTCAGTACTTAGCCTTCCACTGCCAGATTTTCTCAAATTACCTGGATTGTATTTGTAGTGACACAAAAGTTAGGGCTGTAGAAAAAATGAAATGGCTAGGTCGCTGATTCTGAGAGATCTGAGTCGCTTGGTTACTCTGACAATTGGCTTTTTAATCCAGCTACATGTAAGTGTATGCATGTAGGAAGAATGAATGCGGCCTATTTACAGCATGGGAGACTCTATCTTGGGAAACGTGACTCTGGAAACTTTGAGGTTGTAGTAGAAAATCAGGTGAACATGAGCCTCAGTGCAATGCTTTGGCCAAACAGCTAATTCTCCGTGATGCATAAACAGGGGAATCTCGAGCAGGAGTAGAGGGGTATTTCACACTGTATTTGCTACTGGTGTAACCACTGCTAAAATGCTGTCTACGTCTTCTGTCCACAATCAGAAGGTTACTGATAAATTTGAGATTTCAGAGAAGAGCCATGAAATCATAAAGGATTAGAAAACCTGCCTTACAGTGATGGACTAAGGGAGCTCAATTTATTTTGCTTAGAAAGAGAAAATTAAGAGGTGACTTGATTACAGTGTATAAGTATCTACAAAGAGAACAATTATAATAATATGGCTCTTCAATTAGAGAAAAATATATAACAGATGGAAGATGGCTGAACGTTAAAGCTAGACAATTCAAGCCAGAAGTAGGGCATACACTACCCATTGGACAATTAACCAGGGTCATAGTGGATTCTCTCTCACTGACAATTTTTTAAATCAAGATTGGATATTTTTCAAAAGATCTGTTCTAAGAATTATTTTGGGAAGTTCTGTGGACTGTGGTATACAGGAGGTCAGATGGGGTGATCATAACAGTCCCTTCTGTCTTGGAATCTATGAATCCAGATGCCTGGAGAGAGGCACAGTGCTCATGCGAGAGCCTTACAACAGGTATCAAGGATATTGACATCAAGAACTGAGCTGCCTATAAGGCTTTGTGAACCCAATGGAGCTAAATCTGGGATTGGGCACCTAAAGTGGCATTTAGGCACAACACTCTCTTGTGAATCTAACCCTAACCCTTCTCACAATGAGGAATGAGTCGTGGGTATGTTTCCATTGAGTGCATTAAAGGACATATTTCAAAGGATTCTGGCATTCAGGTCCTAATTCTGAGTCACGTCTGGGAATTAGGAATGTACATACCATGATAAACATGTTGGCTGCCTAAGTCACTTTCAGAAATTTGATCTTAAGCTTGTAAATCTTAGATTTTAGAAAATTATTTAGATTAGATTGATTAGAAAATTATCCTGATTAATTAGGAACAGGTTGCAGCTTATTCACATGGAAAATAATGGGCTTTGTAGATGAAGGTGCTGTTAATGTTTTTAAGAATCTTCCTTCGACTTTGTGAAGTTATATTTGTCAAGGTAGCCTGGCTCAGTCCGTAGTTTGTGATGTGATGCAACAATCCTGCATTTCCCTGGGTGGAATTGTTTGCACTCAATGGCATTTGTGGAGCATTCCTTCATTGGACCAAACTGTGAGGCTTTGCTTGGTTATGAAAGATGGAATTTCGAAGTGCCCACGGACGTAGAACTTTAACAACAACCAAAGATGCAAATATTCTGTGCCAATTGTATCCTATTGAAGTCAACTATTTGGTATTAATTTTAATGGGAGGAAGACACTGCCTGAATAGCTATGATACGGCTTCATACAATGGGATTTGAGGTGAATCAAGGACCAGGTCCCAGGGTTTCCAAAGAAGCTGTAATTTCCCATTTCTTCTTATACTGAATTTTGTTGTCTACAGAAAGGATGAAAACATGGCCTACGGAGGAGGTGAGAATTTTTGTTTTTGACTATATTTCCTTTGGATCTTCTAAATGTGCTGAATCTAGATGAATCCCTTAAATTCCATTATTTTTGAACTGAAATTGCTCTGTTTTAAAGTTGCAAAGCACAGATATTCAACTGAGTGCAGAAAACGCTGATTTGATTAATCAAACTTTTACATTGAAAATATATTGATTCTGTCTAAATTTGAATAAAACATTATCAGAAAGTTTTGTCAATTTATTCGATTCAAAATAATACATGGAAGATATCATTCAACGTACAAAAATGAATTTGTTAGATGATTGAAGTGAACATTCATCATGTATTCATAAAATTCCAACAAACACTTTTGGAATATAATTTTGTGTAATAAATCAGATATTTTCCTTTTCATGCCTGGTTTGTGATTAAATGAAATTTTGAAATCTTTGTATTTACCATGGGGTATATAAATTCTGTGTTTTGATCAAATATAGTTAATAATATGAAAAAGGAAATAATTCCTCAGCTCTGATCTCACTCATTGAGTTTACACTGATGGACATGTGGACTTCGTGAACTGACGGTGTAGATCAGATAGGGTAGATGTTTAGCTACATAGCTTTCCTCCTGTTTTTTAGTGCATAACTGCATTAATTGCAATGAGTTTCACAGGGATGTCCTAAATACTGTAATTTGACAGGTTTCGAGTAGGCAGCGTGTTAGTCTGTCTCCGAAAAAGAACAGGGGTACTTGTGGCACTTTAGAGACTAACACATGTATTTTCAGCAGATTTCGTGGGCTACAGCTCACTTCTTCGGATGCAATTGATGAAAGAGTCTTAGGAGACTGTCAATATATTTATTCAGTAATAAATCATTATGGACTTTTGGTGAGACTCAGGTACAATTTTAGTGAGGAGCAGGTCTCAAATATAAATGAAATGAAAAATGCACTCAATAAAACTGATTCCCATACATATACAATCAAGGAGAAATAATTTTTACAATCTAGATCTAGATGTTACACAAGGAGAGACAAGTGTTCTCATCTTCCTTACCATAATATAATGTTACTGCAATTCATTTGGTTCAGTGAAGCTACTCCTGATTTTACATATATATTAAGCTTAGAAAAGGGACAACTAATGAGGAAATGTTCGACTTCTATCAAATCATGAATGGTGCGGAGAAAATGAAAAGGGAAGTCTATTTACTTATTTGCATAACATACAAACCAGGGTAACTCAATGAATCAATAGCAGCATGTTTAAGACAAGCATAAGGAATTATTTCTTCATATGTACACAGTGATGCGTGGAACTTATTGCCAGGAGATTTGTAAAGACCAAAGTATAAATGGGTTAAAAAAAAACTAGATAAGTTCATGGAGGATACGTCCATCAATAGTTTATCGAAGATAGCCAAGGACACACCCTGCTGCTGGGTTTCCTAAGTATCTACTATCAGAAGCTGGACTGGATGAGAGAGGATAGCATTCATTATGGCTTCTGTACGGTTCATCTCCTTTGATCATCGTACACTTCCACTGTCAGAGAGACAAGTATTGGGCTGATGGACATTGATTTGACTCCGATGAGCACCCTTACTTTCTGAAGTAAAAATAGAATGATAAAATGAAGAGGATTAGTAAAGTTTTATGATGTGAGGAAAGGGGAAAGTTAATGGGTAGATAAAGTGGGGCACAAACAGAGGTGCAGGGATGAAGAAAGAGAGGACAAAGTAAATCAGATCAGGGTTACTGGCACTGAAGACAATGGACTGTTATCAGTTTCGTGGAGAAGAGAGGAGAAACAGCATTAGATTATGTGTGTGTGTGTGATGTGATTGTGTGGTGTGTTGTGTGTGCTATAGGTAGCACAGTGAATAGCATAACCTCCACATGTGCTTTTCATGTAGAGGTTGGAATTGCATACAGTGAATATTACGATAAACCTGTCCATATGCTCAGTTGAAGTATATTGGCGTAGCTTCCCAGATTGTGCACATTCCTAGGAGAGATTAAATAAATGGATATTATTTTAATGTACATGTTCCAGAAACTTGAGTGCAGATTTTGAAATTACTTCTACCAGTGTAACTCTGTTCAACCTGATTCTGGTGGCACTCTGTTTATATAAGGTCATTGATCCAAGTAATTGTGATCCAAGTATTTTTTTCTTCTGATGCTAGTATAAAACAGGTGCATTTCCACTGAGTTTATTAACAATACATATATAAAGCCAGTGTACTGAGCAAGAATGGAAACCATTGACTTCAGTGAAGTTACTCTGGATTTACTGTGTTGTGATAAAAAATTTGGTCCAAATGTGTCAGTCCTGAACAGTCCTGATCAGAACGCAGAGTTATGGTTCCATGGAGAGAGAGTGAAAGAACATAGATTAATAGATAAATAATTTAATTCAGGCATACAAACTAATATGTAGTTTTTCTTTTATTTCTCAAGATGACTATGTTGATCAAGAAAAATGAGAATAAAAGACCTCTGTGACTGAGTTTGTCATACTTGGCTTCTCTAACCACACAGACGGAATATCATTCTGTTTGTGGTGTTTCTATGCATATACATCATCACAATGCTGGGCACATCCTCTAATCATTGCCATAGTGTTGATCCAGCCCTGTCAACCCCCATGTATTTCTTTCTCGGGAACTTGTCCTTCCTGGAATTGCATATACCTCGGTCACTCTGCCAAGATGCTGGCCAACCTCCTCTCAGAGACAAACATCTCCTTGCTGGTTGTGCTGTACAAATGTATTTCTTTCTATTTTGGAGAACAGAGTGCTTCCTCCTAGCTGCTATGGCCTATGACGCTACTGTGCCTATGCAAACCCACTGCGCTACACGGCCATCATGAATAAGAGGGTTTGCATCCAGTTGTGGTCATTATCTGTGCATGCTGGTGGGCCCTGGAGCACACAATCTTTATTTTCACACTTCCTTTTGTGGACCCAATGTTATCAACCACTGCTTGGTGAGATCAGCCGCTGCTGAAGCTGTATGCGACACCTACTGGAATGAGATCCAGGTCATCGTGGGTGCTGCTATCATCCTCATTCTGCCATTGTTGCTGATCCTGGTCTCCTACACCTTTGTCATCTCACCATCCTTAAAACTAGCTTGCTGAAGGCAGGTGCAAGTATTCTCCACTGCTCCCACCTCATTGTGGTGACGTTGTTCTATGGGATGGCCCTTATCATGTACGTGCGCCCCAAGTCCAGCTTTTCTCCAGATGTGAACAAGTTACTCTCTCTGTTCTACTCAGTGGTGACTCCGATCTTGAACCCCATTATCTACAGCCTCAGGAACAAGGAGGTGAAAGATGCCTTGAGGAAAACAGGAATGAAGATATTCAGTTAAGATAGAGATTATTTTCCTTCATCAGGTTTGTCATCCGTGGATTGTCTAAACTGTAAGGGGACTTTACAGCTCTGAAGAGACCAACTGGCATCTGAACTCTACAAATAATTTCCCTTTATCAAACTGGTCAACCTGTTCTGAAGTATTGTATTTCCAGGAAATTTTTCATTAATATTTTGAATGTTGACAAAATAAATGAGGAAATATTAATTAATTTATTCATTTGAAATCCCCTTCTGGCCTTAAAAGCAATTAATTCTATTAAAATAAAGAAAAAGAAAGGAAAAATTTGAAATGTCATCTCTCCCCTTCCCATTGTTTGAGCAGCTGTAATTCTGTAATTCAAGTATATCTGAATTTTATGAAAAAATCTTCCTTATTTTAATCAGAACTGGTTGAAATTTCCCATATGACCTTTTTCTTCTGAAAGCTGATGATTGAAATGTGTGTTGGGTAGGGAAACTTTCATGGGACATCCGAGGTCTAAGAGTAAATTTGCATTGTTGGTTTGATTCTTGCCTGGGCAATCCAGGGTTGCTTTATAGTTAAATCAAATGTAAGTTTATTAAATAAAGCACAGATATTCAAATGATAGTAGGCAGAATCATTGGAAACCAATGGTTACATATAAAATAAAATCATAACTGTGATATAGAAACCCAACACTGGGCAAGAAGGGGTTAAGGGATTATTTTGGGCTGAGCCAATGCTCCCTTCCGGGTCCTACATGCAGCAAATGCTCTATCTGCTGGAGGCATTCAAAAACAGGGATTTAACTCATTTGAGTGGCAGAGGTGGAGGTGAGCAGACCTGTAGCCCACAGCTCCAGCAGCGCAGAGCAGAGGGAAGCATAAAGGCTCTCAGACAATTGCCCAAATGGGCCCTCCCTGAGGGAAGGGAGGACCCACCCTAGAGACAACCAGAGAGGGAAGTATTCTGTGGATCTTGGACATTGGTAACCCTCTTCTTTTGGTTTGGATTTCCCCACCAGGGGAAAGCCTTGGATGAAACACTCCGGGGCAGGTGGAACAAACAAGAGGTTGCCAGGGCCCAGTCGCAGAGGGCCAGAGTAGCAGGTGAAGTGGAGGACTCAGGCTCCTCTCCTCACAACCCTTGGCAGCAGCTGTTGCAGCCATCCCATAGGCCATGCTCCCAACCAGACCCTGATGAAAGGACTATACTTAACACATTCTCCACAGAGACGAGATTAATTAACAACACACGTCAGGAACCAAGGAAGTGAAAGATGCTTCAAGAAAACAAGAATGAAAGACGTCCAGAGACAGGACACGAGACGGGGATTGTTGGTTCTATTACTACAGAGAATACACATTACAGTAGTTTAATATTCCAGGTACCCGTCCTCATGCTGAGGAAGGCAACAAAAGTGGCGGATCACTACAAAAGTAATTTTCCCTCTGTTGATACCTCAAACCCATTGCAATGAGATAAAGGCCACTTCCACCTTGACAAATTGAACTAGTTAGCACACGACCCCCAAACTTTGGTAAGACAACTCCCATCTTTTGAACTGGCGAATAATATATACTGTACGATTTTCCCTCCATGCAGCTGATGATTGGGTTTAGCCCACAAAAGAAGCAGCCAAAAATACATGTTAGCTCTAAGTGCCACAAGGCTCCTGTGTGTTTACTGATACAGACTAACATGGTTACCACTCTGAAAAAAAACCAAGACTTCTTACCAGACCTCAGAGGAAAATTCCTTCCTGACCCCAAATAGGGTGATCAGTAGACCCTTAACATGTGGGCAAGACCACCAGGCAGAGACCTGGAAAAAACTCGTAGTAACTCAGAGCCTCTCCTCGTTCATGTCTCTATTGAGGACTTCAGTAATCTCAGCCTGAGGTTAGGGGTCGCTTACAGATTGTGTGATGGTGTCTGGGGCCTGCAATTGCAGGAGAGGTTCAGACTGAGATGCACGATGGCCTTTCTGACCCTTATAGTCTCTGAGCCTATGAGTAACAACATCACAAGACCAATAAAGTAACACCCAGCACTTACAGCCAGGCTGGCTGTGACCTCCTGTTTCATGAGAAAAAACCAATTGTGGCTTGGATCCTGGGGAAGATACAGGAATGTGTTGCACCCCTAGAATATCAAACTGCCCTTTGTTCTGTATTCATAAACAAGAGGCCCTCCTGCTGATGATTATTCCTGTATATGATTTCTTCTAGATATCACATCCTTAATCAGAACTTAGCCATATGCAAGTAAGTTAAAAATGAGGCAACAATACCAGTGCACACATGACATACAAGATAACATCGGTACCAACTACCTGAAGGGCCCATGTCCTAGGTGTGTCACTCCTGGTAAACTTCCTTACCTTCAGACGCTTAAGAATGTCATTTCCAGTATAGATGCATAGTTTTAAAATATGCCA
Source organism: Chelonoidis abingdonii (assembly GCF_003597395.2). Classification (NCBI taxonomy): domain Eukaryota; kingdom Metazoa; phylum Chordata; order Testudines; family Testudinidae; genus Chelonoidis; species Chelonoidis abingdonii. The sequence goes on from NC_133792.1 coordinate 903,368, forward strand.
TCCATGCATTTCACAGAATTATGATGGTCCACAGGGCTGCTACATGCCATCTGTTGGTGAACTCATATGCAGTAACCTGACTATAGAACCCTTAAAATAACCTGCCTGCTACCTGCAAGCCTCTCTGAAAGTTAGCAAGAAAAGGTTGCTGTTCACAGTTGGTCAGTTTATAGACTCAAAGACTCATAGACTCGTAGTCAGAGGGACCAATATGACATCTAGTCGTGACCTCCTGCACAAAGCAGGCCACAGACCCACTCACACACTTTTATAACAACCCCTAACCCATGACGAGTTGAAGCCTCAAATTGTGGTTTGAAACCTCAAGCTGCAGAGAACCACCAGCAAGTACACCATGCCCACGCTGAGCAGGAAGGCGAAAACCTCCAGGGCCCCTGCCAATCTGCCCTGAAGGAAATCCTTCCCGACCCCAAAATGGCGATCAGCTAAACCCTGAGCATGTGGCAAGACTCACCAGCCAGCACCCGGAAAGATCCTGCAGTAACTCAGATCCCATCCCATCCAGCATCCTCACAGACCATTGAGCACTTATCTGCGAAATATCCAAATCAATTGCCCAAATTAACTACCCATCATATCACCCTCCATACTTATCAAGCTTAGTCAAAGCCAGATAAGTCTTTGCCCCACTCTTCCCTTGGAAGGCTTATCCAGAACTTCACTCCCTAATGGTTAGAACCTTCATCTAATTTCAAGTCTAAACTTCCTAATCCAGTTTGTAGCCTGTCTTGTGCCTACATTAGTACTAAGCTTAAATAATTCTCTCCCTCCCTAATGTTAATCCTCCGATATTCATAGAGCAACATATCCCCCCGGAGTCTCTGTTTGGCTAGCTAACAAACCACTCTTGAGTCCCTTTCATAAGGCAGGTTTCCACTCGGACACCGAGAGCCCTTCGACCGTTCCAGGTTTGAATCATCTCTTAAACATGGACACCAGAACTGCACCACAATATTCCAGGGGGGTCCACCAGCGCCTATAAACGTACTAACACCTCCTTCCCTTGCCTGGAAATACCTCGCCGAGCACCCTAAAACGCATGCTTTAATGCCATATCGCATTGGCGGCTCATAGACATCCTGCTACAACCATACCCCAAGTCTTCTCCTCCTCTGTTGCTCTCAACTGATGCGGCCCCAATGTATATCTAAATTCTTATTATTAATCCCTAAGTGATGACCTTCACTTTTCACTATTATATTTCATCCTATACTATTACTCTAGTTTACAAAGTGGGTCCTGGGACATGAAAAATCCGTCATTACAGGATCTTTTTGCCCCTGGTACTTCATTGTAGCCAGGTTCATTGAGTATAGATTTTTCCTTCTGAAAGGCCTAAGTGGTCCACAGAGCGCATCTAGGCGAGCCAAGGCTCCTCTTACAATGGTGGAGGGAAATAGAAGCCACAAATAAATGACCATAAGCCAGAATGCTGAGTTGGGAATGCCTAATCCAGCTAATTGAGAGCCGAGTTGAGGGTGTGTGCGAGGCCCTGCCCCTCAACAGGAGTCAGTGTCAAAGTCCAGACTGAAGAAAGTACTTCCATGCTTGGTTCCACAACCAGGAATTCTCTCAAGAGTTAGGTGCTTCTGGGGCTTGCAAAAAAAACCAAACCAACCAAACAAAAACAACGAGAGGAGGAGGGTGTGCAGGAGAAGCTGTCTCAGAACCTTTGAGCTCAGTGACTAGGCACTCACATGGGGATGTGGAGACCCCCTGCAGTTCCGTTCCCATCTGTCTGATGAGGAGAAGAGATTTGTATCAGGTTTCTCACATCACAAATGAGTCATAACCCTGGTTACAGGAATCCTGAGTGGGTTCTCTTGGTCTCTCTGTTGGAGCGTCCACTTGAAATAACAACTAAAAGTCATTGGAGCAAGGCAACGAGACCCAGGGCTCTCCTTCCAGGGGATACAATAACACCACAACAGGAAAGTCAGTCTCACACACTCCTGCCCCCAGAAATACGTGCATAACCAAAAAATCAGCTTCAACAGAAAACTGAGCCAACCATACTGGAATGACTGACGGCATTCACATGAGAGAAGGGAACCTCTGTCAATTCCTCTCGTTTGTGAGATCGGTGAGGGGTGGGATGCGAAAGGGGTTGTTCCGATCCAAGTTGGGTACCCTACCCATAGCTAAAATTCGAGGATGGTCTCACCGGGCTGTTTGTTTTGAGCGTGTAGTGCCGCACTGTGACAATTGTCATTCATCTTCCTGAACCACCAGACGATGAATCTGCATTCTGTTTGTGGTGTTCCTATGTATGCTGCATGGTCCACAGTGCTGGGCACACTCTCATCATCATCGGCTTGTCAATCCCACACCACTTCACACACCAGTGGACTTTTCCTTAGGCATGCCTCTGACCTCGGTTACACCTCAGCACTACCCAAGATGCTGGCCAACCTCTCGTCAGAAAATAAAAATATTCATTCCAGGTTTGCATGCAGATGTTCTTCTTTCTAATTCTTGGATGACTGAAATGCTTCTCTCCTGGGTTCTGTGGCATGACTGCACGAGTGCAATATGGTAACCCCATTGCGCGATGTGCCAATTAGAATACAGAGAGTTGCAGCCAGCGACAAGGTTGGGACTGCCAGCTGACAGGTGGTTTGTGGATCTGTGGCATGCTGGTGGCAGTGAGGCACACAACCTCTGTCTTCACACTTCCTTTTTGTGGGTTTAATGTGATCAACCACTTTTTCTGTGATATCCAGCCAGTTATGAAGCTGGTGTGCTGGAACACCTACTGGATTGAGATCCAGATCTTCGTGGTTGCCGCTTTCACACTAATGATGCCATTGTTGCTGAGCCTGGTGTCCTACATCTGTATCATCTCCACCATCCTGAGAATTAGGTCCTACATCTGTATCATCTCCGCCATCCTGAGAATTAGGTCCACTGAAGGCAGGCGTAGAGGCTTCTCCACCTATTTCTTACACCTCATCGTGGTGACATTGTGCTACAGGACTGCCCTTATCATATATGTACACCCCAAATTCAGCTATGGTCTGGATGTGGACAAGTTGTCCTCTCTTTTCTTTTCAATGAGGATTTCACTCTTGAACCCCATTTATCTACAGCTTCAGGAACAAGCAGGTGAAAGATCCTTTGAGGAAAATAACAATGAAAATATTTTTAAAAAATCAGATAATTTTCCTTCAGTCACACGAGCCTCTGAAAAATATCTCCCAAGTAGTGCCTCAATCATAATGGAGATGTTTCCTTTGTGTAATATAGTGCTGGTGAAATTTACTGAATTTTGTTTTTCCATGAAATTTTACCTTTAAGGTTTTAATTTTAACAAAAGAAATGAGGGAAAAATTCATTTTTAGAATATTATTGTATTATTACTTGAATCCTCCTCTGGCCTTAAAATCTATTAATATTTTAGGGGAAAAAACAAAATACAAAATAAAAAGACATTGCTTTACCAGGTATAATTCATAAACATTTCAGTTCAATAGAAAATTGCCCTTGGATGGTTGACTTTTTCTGAATTTCTCAAATATTTTGTCAGAAATGTTGATGATAGAAATTGGTAGGAGGAAAAGGAACTCAAAATATTTTACCTTTTTTTTTTTGATAATGAGCCAGCTCTAACCATTATATTTTATGACACCAGTGGTCCTCTTTCTTATAGGTAGTTTGACTTGGGCTGCTGTAGCGGGGACTTCAGTATTGCATAGGTGGTTTAAGAGCAGAGCTGGACAATAATTGGAATTTCTGTCCCCCAGGAAAAGCTGACATTTCAACATTTGTTTTCATTCCAAATGAGGATAAAAAAAAATAAAAGTTTTAAATTTTTCACAGAATTGAAATTCTGAAAAATTGTGATTTGGAAATATTGAAACATTTTATTAAGAACATAAGAATGGCCATACTGAGTCAGATCAATGGTCCACCTAGCCCATTATCTTGTCTTCTGACAGTAGCCAATGCCGGGTACTTCAGAGGGAATGAACAGAACAGATAATCAACAACTACTAAGGCTAGGGACACCATCCCTGTCCATACTAGCTACTAGATAATGATGGACCTATCCCCATTAACTTATCTAGACTGTTATCTAGGTCTTTTTGATTGTTATAGTCTTGGCCATCACAACATCCTCTGGCAAAAGTTCACAGGTTGACTGTGCGTTGTGTGAAGAAATACTTCCTTTTGTTTGTTTTAAACACTGCTGCCTATTAATTTCATGTGTGACCCTTAGTTCTTGTGTATGAGAAGGAGTAAGTAACACTTCTTATTTACTTTTCTGACACTAGTCTTGATTTTATAGACCCTATCATGTCATAATACATTTTGAGATTCCAGCAATAAAATGTTTATTTTTGGTTCATTAAGCTGACAATGGCTCCATTCTCCCATCTGAACAGGCTCATTGAATACTATTCCCTCATAATCCATCCAGAGACATATGATCCCATGATGCATCATGGAATGTGGGAAGGTGGAATTCACATTGTATACCGGTGATGTAGACCTTCAGGGAGCCTGGCCCTTAAGCAAGAATGGGGGCTGGAATTACAACTCCCAGAAGGCAATGCACTGATAGGGAAATGCAGTTTAATGTTTTTTGAACTGTTTGAAACAAATAATTTGGGTCAGTTTCAAGAAACAAATATTCTCATCTGAGTCGAACTGACTCAAACCTAACATTCCCATTTCAAATTTCTGTCGGAATTCATTTTTGTGGAAACTGCATTTCTGCCAGAAAATCATCCTACAAAAATTCCCAAGCACGTCTACTTAAAACCTTCCTATTTGACTTTGGTCTTAAATTGCAGCATTGGAGGTTTTTAAAAAAACAGTTAGACAATCAACTGTCAGGGAAGCTTAGATAATACAAGTCCTGCTGTGAGTGCAGGGGACTGGACTAGAAGATCTGTCAAGGTCTTCCAGTCCTACGTTTCTATGATTCTGTGATTCTCTGCTATTTCAAAGAGATCAATTCATATTTTCTCCAAGTAGACACTTAAGACATAATCAAGGCATTCCTCAACCTTCTATTTGTTAAGAAGAATAGATTGTTGTACAATGTATACGGGATAATAGACTAGGGTGCAGCAGAAGGTGAGGCACTGAAAGGGCAGCATATGTATAATGGCACTAGGTGCACAGAGTGGGGTGGGAAGGGCAGCTATTCGTATAATGGCAAGGGCAGCAGAGGGTGTGGTGGGAGGGCAGTATCATAATGGACACTTGAGGCACAGAAGATAAGGGAAGAGAAGAGGACAGGACACACTGTATATTTGTAAGATCATGTCACAAATTGCACAAAACTAGAGGCTGAATTGAGAAGTTTTTAGAGCAGGTTTCAACCTTTTTTCATTTGTGGACCCCTGATAAATTTTGAATGCAGGGGAGCCTTTTGGAATTTCAAGCTGTGGTATCCAGACCCCTGCCATAGAAGTCTGAGACCGAAAACTGACTGAACAGAATCACTATAACCTTGACATGTTTGGATGCATGAGAAAGGTGCTAAACTGTGGGCATCTGGTAATGACAACACTCCGGTTTTGTCCTGTAGGAAAGTAGTCAAATGCTTTTGATTTATCTGAAAATGGAATTCCTTTTTTGGGATCTGAAACTTTATTTTCGTAGTCATTTTTGTGACCCTTAGACTTAGTCTGTGGACACAGTTTGAAAACCACTGTTTTAAAAATTTGGCCATGAACTATGAAAATAATCCATCTCCTGGTGGCTCCACTTGAAACTTTGAAACATGGGTAGGCAACCTACGGCACATGTGCCAAAGGCGCACGCAAGCTGATTCAGTGCCACTCATGCTGGCCAGGTCCTGGCCACCGTCTGGGGACTCTGCATTTTAAAGTAATTTTAAATGAAGCTTCTTAAACATTGTAAAAACCTTAGTTACTTTACATACATAGTTTATTATATATTATAGACTTATAGAAAGAGACTTCTAAAACATTAAATGTATTACTGGCACATGAACCTTAAATTAGAGTGAATAATGAAGACTCGGCACACCACTTCTGAAAGGTTCCTACCTCTGTTTGAAAGAAACAAAACAAAAAAAAAACATTGGTCAAAAGATATCTCATTTTCCACCTTAGGCGACTAGACAGATCTCTCTTCAGGGATCACAATGTAATGGATAAAACTGGTTTTTCACAGCTACATAAACATGTTATAGATCCCTTTGGTAGCATGTGCCACAATACTTGTGAGATCCTGAAACAGGAAGAGTGGAAGGTGGGAGGAGAGTGAGAAAGAATAAAAATCCCGGGTCTCTTTGATTTGAAATTAACAATAACATGGACCTACATCAAGAAAGAGCTTCTTTCAGGTATGAATGATGACAAGGATCACTGTAATTAGTGAGTATTATTTAGTTATGATTGCTATTACAGTGCACAGGTACATATGTGATATCTGTCTTAGACATAGCTGGATGCAGGATGATGGATGGAAGCTGTGAACTACATGTGTGTGTGTGAGAGCAATTGAATGGAATATATATTATCACTGTTCAAGACGGAACAGATGAAGTGTCTCTTTCAAAACAGGTAAATTTTTAATTCTATATTTTGTGGAATTTCACCAAAATAATCCATTTCCTAAAAGTAAATAAAATAAAATAAACATATTTTTATTGAAAAAGAGATAATTGCCAAAGTGTTATTTTTAAAATTATGTTTGACAACCAAAAACAAAACAAATCAAAAAAAAATTGAGATTTTGGTTTTTCAGTGAAAACTCAAACACCTTCAAAACTATTGAAGAAATGAGAAACACTTCATTTTCATCAAAATTGTCCATGAGGAAAAATTTCCCAACCAGTCTTTTGTTTCTGGCAAACTTCTCATCTTTGTATTGTTACATAAGAACATAAGATGGCCTACTCATCAGACGAAGGTCCATCTAGGTGCTTCGGAGGGAATGAACAGAACAGGTAATCACCAAGTGATCCATCCCCATCGCCCGTTCCCAGCTTCCAGCAAACAGAGGCTAGGGACACTTCAGAGCATGGTTTGGATCCCTATCAAGTTTTCTTTTGAAGCTGCTATAGTTTTGGCTTAAGAACATTCTGTGGCAAAGAGTTCCACAGATATAGCTAGAGGCTCAGATACCTCCTCGTTAGCCTTATATTCTAGGATGCATTTCATCAGGCCTGTGACTGTAGGCATCTTACTTTCTAAGTGATTTTTAACTTGTTCTTTCTTTATTTATCTTCCTAAACCTACCCCTTCCTTAGCATTTTCTATATTTTCTGTCTTAATTATCTATCCTTCTTAATGATCCCAACATTCTGTCACTTTTTTTAAACTGCCACTGCACATTGAATGGATGTTTTCGAGACTATCCACAATGACTCCAAGATCTCTTTCTTGGTGGTAACGAATATTTGACCCATCATTTATAATGTTATTGGGATATGTTTTTCATGCATATATATTTTAAATGTCCATTCTTGTAATCCTTGTTATTGTCCAGATCTGAATCCCTCATTTCTACTTGTATCTCTTTTGAAATGGCGCTAGCAAGAATCAGAACACCAACATTCCACTTGGAGATATTCTGTTTAGTAGATCAAATGGCATTAGATATTTTCATGTTACTCTTCAACACATTACGTATGCATCCAAGCGGGAATTGTCAAAGGATTTAGGTGACAGAAAGCCATGTGTGTCCTTTAAAATAAAAGCTAGTAAGACATTTGCCATCAACTTTACAACCTGGGTAAATTCTTCATGTCTCAGTCATAGATTCATCAATGGCAAGCCCAGAAGGAACCATGTGATCATCTAACTGTCCTCCTGCAGAACACAGGCCAGAGAACTTCCTGATATTCATATAGAAGAGATTTTATAAAAACATCCAGTCGTGATTTAAAATGGAGAGTGGGAAACAGAGGAATTGTTCCCCTTCCCCCGTCAAGGGTGGTTGAATAACTAATCAATGTTTGAGAGACAACATAGGTGAAATCATCTTCCTGTGAACCTCTACCACTTTTTCCTCTAATATCCTGGACAACATAGCTACCACACAACTGCATACACTAACTAATGTGTGTGAGTTCACAGTTACAGTGCTAGCTGCATCTGTGCCTTTTCTGAGAAGCCTCAGTCTTGGTCTCTGACCTTTCCCTGCCTGGATGGTATACTGGTGCTTCTCCCACTCTTAAAAGGGGATGGAGACACTTGCCCTATGCACAATACTACTGGCACCCTGCGGCCAGTTGGGCCAAGAATGAAATGATGCTGTACCCGGTGGTTAACATGCTCACTTGAGTGGGAGACCAAGGATCGCCTACCCTTTGCTGAAATAGATATATACAAAACAGAAGATCAGGAGAGAGTTTGAGAGAGAGAGCTCCCCCATAGCCAGTGGTAGGGCTCTCTCTAGTATTCCCAATTTCAAATCCTTTCTCACTTCAGGCACACTGGGAATCAAAGTGGGTCTTCGCACATGCGCATAAGTCCCCTAACCACTTGGGTAAAGATTACAAAGAATAACCACCATCACCCCTCCCCTGGTATTTTGTGAATTCTTTACTTACTTTGCCCTGAAAAATGAACCACAAAGTTCTAGATCAAAATTGAAATAAAATTTCTATTTGGACATTGCCAAAAATGTTTCACTGTTTGGTTCCATGAAAACTATTTGAAAACTCTGCAATGAACTTCAGTCTGCGGTTTTCAGTTGAATAACTTTTGTCTGAAAAATTTCACCAGCTCTAATTTACACTACTGACCAATGTAAATCTCTTCCTCTGAACTCGGATCAATAGATGGAAGTTTTAGGCAATTGATGGATATACCGCCAGACCACAGAAGGAGATTTTCATCCTTCCTTTCTGCTGTTTTCTCCAAACCTCCTCTTATATGTAGTTACTATTATTTTCCACAAAAACTACCATGACCAATTGGTGCAAATTGCACTGATTTTTCCTTTTAAACTTTCTTTTTTTTGGTCACCTTATGCCCAGGTCTGAGTTTGCTGCTCCCTCAATGAATTTATCAAGAGCCACTCGTAATTGGATGAAGTTGTGACATTTGGCAGTCTATATGGTTTATAAAAATATGATCATAAGTTGAAATAATAAATTGATATTGCTTCAATGCAAAGGTCTCTTTGAAGGTTATTTGAAGCTTATTTACGAGTATGATCATCCTATTGTATAATAAATTCTCTTGTATCTGGGACTAAAAATATGAAAATTAATTTTGAGGGCCTATTGTAATTTATGCAGTTTGGGCCATTAATGGTGGTTGGAATCTTAATGGTCCCAACCAGGACAATTGACTGGGCTCTGTTGCAAGCAACCTTTCCTGTGAGTTCAGGCTGGGAGGAATTAGGGTTGGAGTCTTACAGTGACATGAGATCATGTCAATGAACTGGAATCCATCTTTAACCTGTGCTTTTTCCAGGTGTGAAACAAGAGAAGACCAAGGCATTCCCACCTTATACAAAAAGGGGTGGAACGAACGATGAGGCAGAGGCCATCATGAAGAATTCCCTAGCTACCAGCTTAGCTGGAACAAGAGCTGTACAGGATAAAGAATTTGCCCAGGGTACACTGCCAAGATGTTTGTCTGGGAAAAAACCTTACTGAAGCATCTCTGAGGGTGAGATTATCTGTATTCAGTTGGTTAGACATGGATTTTGCGGTTTCATATCTTTATTTTTTCTTTGGAGCACTACTTTGTTCTGTCTGTTACTACTTGAACCACTTAAACTCTACTTTCTGTATTTATAAAATTACTTTTACTTATTAATAATCTAGAGTATGTATCATACCTGAGGAGCAAAAAAATGTGATATCTCTCTATCGTGTAATAGAGGACAACAATTTATGAGTTTTATTTCTTGTTTAGACCTTTTTGGAGTTGGGCATCTGAGTGCTAAAGGGGCAGGCGCACACTTCATGTGAGCTTGTTTTCAGGTAAACCTGCAGCTTTGGGGCAAGTAATTCAGACCCTGGGTCTTTGCTGGAACAGACAGGAGTGTCTGGCTCAACAAGACAGGGTGCTGAAGTCCTGAGCTAGCAGGGAAGGCAGGGGCAGAAGTAGTCTTGGCACATCGGTTGGCAGCTCTCAGGGAGGTTTCTGTGATCCAGCCTGTCACGAAAGTTACTCCTGAAGAGATCAGAATTAGCACCATTGACTTTAATAGGTTTATTCTTTGTTGACATGAGGTGTAAGTGACAGAAGAATTAGGCCCATATGCTTGAAATGAGTGAGGCCACCTATATTCAGACTGAAGAAAGTACTTTTCCTCCCTTCATTAATCTAAATATCCATCTATCCCGGTATTAGCTCATCTATCTGTAACCCATGCACACTGAGTGTGGAGCTGTGTCCCCCTCTGCTGGTGACTGGGCCACATAGAGGTTGATGGGCGTTGGCTAACAGAGATGGCTTTTTTAGCATAAACAGTAGAGGTTCATGTGTTAAGTTCCAGAGGTCTCAGGGCCATGGTGCTTCATATCTATTTATTTTATAAGGTTTCCCATCACCATGGTGTCTGAGTGCCTTTTCACTTCCTTAGGAGGTGAAAAATCCTGATGACATGAAAGGAAGAAACCAATCCACTGCAATTGAGTTCATTCTCCTAGGATTTTCTGGTCTCTCTAACCGTCCAGTTTTACTCTTTGTGTTGGTCCTAGTTATGTACATGATCATCCTGCTGGGGAATGCTCTCATAGTTCTTATAACATTTGCTGAGCCAGCCCTTCACACCCCCATGTATTTTTTTCTCCGGAACTTATCCTTCCTGGAGATCTGCTACACTTCAGTGACTATCTCTGAAATGCTGGTCAACCTCCTCACCAGGGAGAAAACCATCTCATTTTCCAGTTGTGCTGCACAGATGTATCTCCTCATCTCCCTAGGTGGCACAGAGTGCTGTCTGCTGACCCTGATGGCATATGACCGATATGTGGCCATATGCCGCCCGCTGGTGTACACTGCCATTATGAACAAAGGTGTTTGCATGCAGCTTGTGGGCATTGCATGGCTAAGCAACAGCCTTGTGACACTAATGCATGTCACATGGATATTTAATTTCCCCTTCTGCCCGTCTAATGAGATTGACCATTTCTTCTGCGATGCTCCACCTGTACATGAGCTGGTCTGTGGAAACACCTACAGGATTGAAATTGAAGCCCTTACCTCAACTGTATTATTTGTCGTGATCCCATTTGCACTGATACTTTGGTCCTACATTTGCATTTTGGCCACAATCCTGAAGATGCCATCTGCTGAGGGGCAGCGTAAAACCTTCTCTACTTGCTCCTCACATCTCACTGTGGTGTTCTTGCTCTTCAGCACAGCTGGTCTCACCTACTTCCAGCCCAAGTCCAGTAGTTCACCCACTACCAGAAAATTCTTGTCCCTCTGCTATACCATCCTCACACCGTTGTTAAACCCAGTTGTTTACAGCCTGAGGAACAATGAAGTTAAAGGAGCGCTAAGGAGAACCTTTGGCAGGACATTATCTTCCTGGGGACAGCTGTGATTTTGAGATGAATGACTCTGGACTGAAACTTGCAGATCTGAATGTGATCCCAGAATTGGCCCCGAGAATTGGGATTACAATCTGGATCAGCATCTGCCTTTGCAATTCAAAAAGATTCTTGAAAACTGTTCCTCTTCATTAAGACTGTGTTGCACAAGTGAGCTATAGGATTGTTCGTTGTCTATCACTCCCTCTTCTGGGATGCTTTCTGCTGGTTTGGGCTCAGAATTGGATTCCCATGAGTTCCCTCAAAGAGCTCAGCACCATTCTACTCCTGCTTTTGCCTCAGTTTGTCTGGGGTTTCTTTTAGCACTGATCAACAAAATTATCTCAAAAATGCTTTTTTACAAAAAGGAAATTTTCACTTAAAGAGTCTGCTTTCCTTGGAAATTTTCATTTTTAACCAGGAATCTAAATCCTCCCCAAATATTCCTTTCTTTGGTGTGTTTGGACATTTTTTGTTTTGTTTCTCATTGCTGAAAAACAAAACTTTTTTTTTTTTGATTTTTGACAAAAAAAATGAAAATTTCAAGGAAAAAAATCTTGACCCATTGTGATCAAATTTTTTGAAACTCTAATCAAACTTATTCACTCTAAATTGGAGAGGAAAAAACATGCAGAAGAGAAAAAGGAGTGGTAGTGGATGCAGTCAGTATATAGAGATGTAGTGCTGCATTTAAGTTCTGGCTGTCTGTCCATCTAGGATATTTCTCTTATTGTTGTTCACTTATTGTAATGATTTATGTATTTGTTTTTAATTGTATACCTGTCAAAAACTGACACCAAAATTTCACTGGTGTAAATGGGACCAAAATTTCTCAGAACCTGTTTTCTAACTTTTATCCAACATAAAATTTACAAACCCATATATATATATGATGCTGTGTTAGGTGCAGAGACTTTCATGACATTTATCCTTGCTTACTGTGGATTTGCTTCTGGATAAATTCAGTCATTGATATGAGGAGTTGTATAGGGAAATATGTGTACAAACAAGGCATATGCATATATGATGGAAAGAGAGAGAGAGATCATGCTGTTTCTCTCTCCCTCGCTCTCTCCTTTTTTCTTGGCCAATAATTCAGATTAGGTGTAGCTCATTGCAGAAACTAGAAAGTGCTCATTTCTAACCAATGAGACTAAAATGTTCAAGAGTGTCTATTTAATTTAGGAGCCTAAGTCCCATGTGTAAAAGTGACATAGGTGCCTAAATCCCATCAGCCTTGAATGTTAATTAACAATATTTGTTAGTCTATTTTTCTCAGCCCTCACTGATTCTCTAGCTATCTGTCTCATCCCTGACTCCTTGATATTTAGGTAAGTCAGTTATGTATGTGTGTGTATGTAGCTATGTGGTCAAATGTGTGAGATCCCATGTGTGTGTCTTCAGCACCTTGACTCAGTCCTTCTTTCTCTCTGGCCCAATAGTTATTTAAATATTTATTGCAAAGTGGAACAACCTCATCAGGATAGAGCTTCTCTTGAGAATACCCTATAGACCAGTAGTCAGAGCATTCAGCTGGGATGTGGGAGGCCGACGTTCAAATCACTCCTCTAGAATCAGGCAGAGTGCAGACTCAAACCTAGGTCTCCCACACAGAGCGTAAGCTTGAAGGGATAGAGGTAGTCAGAAAGAGAACTCTCTGAATCTCACTAGAGTTGTTCCACCTTGTAGAACTGATGACGCATTCATCAGACCACAGTAAGAATTACTGGTTGCACTGACTGTTTGGACAATCAGCTAGAAAGATGGAGCCTTTGGTTCTAGTCTCCATGCCAGTGAAAATACAATTAGCCTGCAAAGTGGAACAGCTTCAACAGCCACCTTTGAATACTGTAGTCCCTGGATTAGGACACTCCCCTAGGAAATGTAGGTGCAAGGCATTGCTTCAGAACAGATTAGACAAGGGTCTCTCGCTGTGAGGCTGGCAAACCAAGTGCCACTTCTGGCCAAGGCCATAGGCTAAGCTAAGAACTGACAAACTCAGAGCTGGAACCGAAACTAGCTCACCTGTATGTCCGTTTTGTCCAAAATAGCTTTTAGTTGTATAAGAATGAATTTAGTGTTTAGCCTCTATGAAATGTGTGTAAACTGCTGCATGCATTAATCTCACTTGCAATGTCTGTATCCCATGCTCCCCTAATCTATGTCAGAGTATTGAAGTCTTCAAATTGTGGTTTGAAGACCTCCTGCGACATCCACAGCAAGTGACCCTGCCCCACCACTGCAGAGGAAGGCGAAAAAACCTCAGGGCCCCTGCAATCTGCCCCGAGGAAAATTTCCTTCCCACCCAAATATGGCGATCAGCTAACCCTGAGCATAGTGGGCAGACTCACCAGCCAGTACAGGGAAGACTTCTCTGCAGTAACTCAGATCCCATCCATCCTATACAAGAATCAGCTGGAGCATGGAGGCAAAAGGGAGAGGTCAGAGCCAGGTAATCCCATTTGCCAGGAAAGAGACAAAGGATGGAAGGGCAACAGGGACTGAGTCAGGCAGCTGGAAGCTAATCAGTTTCCTGGCTTGGACTAAGGGGGGAGGGCCAGGTTTGGAGCTCTGGGTCCCCAAGATGCTTTACTGAAGTTCATGATTTCTGTGCTAACAATCTCTGTTTAGCGCTGTGTTCCCCTCAACTATATAAACTTTCTGTTTTACAATGCTGTCTGAGAGTCACTTCTGACTGTGAATGTTGGTGTGATAGTTCCTTTGGGGGAGTATAAGGCTTCTCCAGGTGTGACATCAGGTGGACTTGCTGCAGGGAGTCACAGGATGAAAAGGGGGCTGAACACCCAAGGCGGACCCAGAAGCACCGAAGCTGGCAGGCTTCTTGCTCTGGGAAAGCGCTTTGAGAGAGGACATGGCTGCAGCAGAGTCCTAGCTGACTTCATTCTGAGTTTCAGAGGACCGAGACTATGACTTCGTGATATTGTCTATTATGTGATGCTAAGATTAAAGACACAAGCTATCTAAAGGAAAGACATGAACTACGATGTTTTTTGTTCTGAATCTAGTAATTATGAACTTATAATCAAAGGAAAAAACAACTGTGGGTTTTGAAGACTGTCATCTACCAGAGCCTGAGATGGAGTGGGGTGATCTCTAGTAAGTTTTCAGCATGTTTAACTTTTCATTTGTTCCATATTATGTTCCCTGTAATGCTTTCACCTTAATAATAAATGTGCTTGATTAGAAGGATCTGTGTGGAACTTATCACTACACATTGTTATACTATTTCCATTGCCTTGAAAGAAAGCAAAGTGAAGATGTTTGGTCTATTTAAGTGTGCTTGCTTAGGAGGGACCTGTGTTGTAAACCTTACTACAGGCTATACACTATTCATTGCCTTAGAGAGGAAAAGCACAAGGGCAGACATTGGCCGCTTTAAGGTTTTTGAATATTGACAGTGGACAAATTATTTCTAGATGACCCTTTTGCCATGACCTACAGAATTTCACATTTCAACTATCAGAAATAAACATTCTGCTAGCAGGCCACTGTGCATCAGGTGTCCTGTTAATTTTTCTCCCCAGTATTTATGTGGAGGTGATTTCATGCACCCTTCTAACTCAAAACCTTGAGTTGTAAATAATGCCATCTGATCCACCCAACTCCAGCTCCCATCCAGTTTTTAGGGTTGTGTGTATCCAGAGTCCCTCAAAGGGATGGCTACCCCCCCAAAAAAAATTCTCCCCACCCTGGAAATATTACATGAAGCAATCTTTGGACAAAAGCGAGAAATAATGCCAGAGTCCTCCTTGTGAAGTAACCTCTCAACCTGCACTGCTTTTATGGGCCATTTCTCAATTGCTTAAATCTGCCATAATTCCATTTTATAACACGGCTTTACTGACTTCAGTGAACTTTACTGGGGATCTGGAGCAACTGGCCATTTACCTTTTCGTTACCAAGCTGGAGATCTGCCAATGACTTCAGATGATCTACACTGATTTATATCACTGGGATCTGGCCCATTGACTTCAATGGATCTTCATGCTTTACCAAGCTGGGGATCTGGCCCACTGAGCTCAGTGAGCTCTGCTTGATGTACAGCAGCAAGGGAAGTGGCCATAGACTCGCTGGACTACCTTTGATTGACAGCTAGGCTTCCTTCCCCATTGATTAAATGTAGAGTAGCAAGTAGTGAGAGTGGAGTTATTGAATTAAGCATTGAGATCAGAGTTTTTGCAATAATTGTCAAGACAATTATAAGATGCAGTAGATAATAGATAGATACAGCAACCTATTATCTATGTCTCATCCTTTACCTCCAATGTAGAGGACACTGATTTACACCATCTGAGACATGAAGCATTATCTTGAGTGAAGTTATGCCAGTTTACAACAACAAGATTTCTGGCCCATATACTCTATTACATTCATTATCTGGTACTTAAGAAGTTTACCAATGCCAGTGCTGAAGTTGTATCATGACCATTGGTTGCCAGAGGTGTTGTGCTACCTTCTACCAGTGCTGACTTTGCCAGAGTTCATAAGTTCCTGTGTAAATTATCTCAAATGCTCTGAAAAAAAATGAGCCAGATTCCTAACTGTGGTATCCATTTAGTTGATATAAACTATTTTCAATCCATGAAGCCATAAAACTGGATTAATGCAGGAGTGGTGAATCATGGTCAAGTCTCTGAGTTAAACTCAATGGAATTTAAATGACCTCCAGGAGTGGACTCAACAAAGAAGGTCCTTGCCCATCACTGAGCTGAATTGCGCTTCTATTGCTGCTACCTACAGCGTTAGGCAGTGATGCTGCTGTTCTTTATCTCACTTGGACACTTTGAGTGGCCATGATGCTGTACGTGGGAGGCCCCTGCACAAGCTCTTCTAGATCCTAAATTTTAATTTGTAATTTTTTGTTTTCGGGCATTTGCAAGCTCACCAGAGGAGGAGTGCTGGGGCCCCTTTTAATCCAGTAGCCTAATACTTAAACACACCTCTAAAATGTGGTGTTGCACTTCCTGGATGGGTCGTGATGTAGGTGCCTGACTCAGGGCAACTGTTCAAACACCCTGTAAGGTGTGCGACCGGGCTCGACCCTCCCTGAGGGCGGAGGGGAGCCACACCGGCCCGCTACACGTGCGGGGTCGGCCCTCTGCTTCATGGCTGGGAGACAATGCACAGTCAATTAGGACTCAGACCTTCTGTTGCAAGGCGGAGCAACAATATATAATCAATTGGGAGCTCAGGCCCTTGCTGCAGGGCTGAGCAAAGCACAGTCATGAGCTCAGGCCCTTTGCTGCAGGGCTGAGCAAACAAGCACAGTCAATTGGAGCTCAGCGCTCGGTTCAGGGCTGAGCCAGAATACCAGAGCCAATGGAGCCCTGCCCTAAGGCCAAGCGGGCACCAAACACAGAGTCACCAAGCTCAGACCCTTTTGGTCAGGGCTGAGCAACAAATAGCCTAATGGCCTCCTCAGGCAGGAGAGGGGGAGTCTGCCACCTGGCGGTGGCAGGGGGAACGCAGGCCCTCCCACACTACTGCGTTCCAGCCGGGCCCTAGTAGCGTTGTCACCGCTGATGGCAGTGGGGACCTGACCGAAACACACTGACATAGGCTCAGGTAAATCTGCAGGCCTGACTGGGTCGGGCTGCCCCCAGTACTTCAATTTCCCCCTCTGACTTACCTGGTCGGTGGTGTCCATCCCGGGAAGTCCAACAGCATGGGCTCCTCCTGGCCGGGCTGGCGTGGTAGGTCTGGCAGTCCTCCGGGAAATCCGGCCAGACTTGCTCTGGGGGTTCCTCCGGGGGTAACAGGAGGCGGGGGCTCCAGCGGCTCTCCCAAGTAGCAGGGCCGGGGAAGCTCCGGCCGTCAGGGCAACTGCCCTGGGCCCCAGCGGCTTTCCCAGTCCTGAGCTCCCTGTGGCAGCCCTGCTCCCGCGGTGGCTGGGCTCTAACTGAGCTCTGACGGCCGGCTTTTTGTGCTTCTGGTCGCCGCCTGACCTCTGAGGGGCAGGCTCCCTGCCTGTAGCCCCACCCACTCAGCGCCGGCGGGGCTCGCCCGCTTCTCGGCAGGAAGGGGAGCCACACCGACCGCTACAACCCCAACCTGGAAGACAACCCAAACTGTTGGTGTCTTCTTCATTAGTTTTCACCAACCAGAAACAAATATGAACTCCTGGATCACTATAACATTTTTAACACGGAGTTACAGACGTTTCCCTTAGACACTGTAGTCTATCTTGCCCCCCAAGCAAGTAGACTTCATGATGAATGATCAATTACACCAAAAATCCCAACATTTTCAGGTCGCTTCAGTCCCAAGAGGCCATTTGCTTACCCCTATCAGTTGCTACCCTAGATCTTACATCAAAAAAACGCCTGTAGTCAATCCTGTAATAAACTATCTAAAGGTTTATTAACTATATAAAGAAATAAGAGAGTGTCTACAGGTTAAAGCAGCAAACAGATACACATGATTCTAAGATGACAGAGATGTATTCATCTGTCCATTCAAAATGTCTTTCAAGCAGATCCAGCGTAAACCCTGGGGATAGCTGCCTTAGTTTATGCCTCGGTCCTCAAACAGCAAAGAGATGACAAATTTCTGTGACCCTGCTTTATCCTTGACATTTTGCTTCCAGTCCAGGAGAGCTGCTCCCTTGCATGTAGCATATTCCAAGTGTGGTAGAGCCATTCACTGGGTCCTTGTATTGCAATGTTCCTTAATGGCCATTGAATCTTGATAGGCCTCCTGAATGGGCAGGGGGAGATGATTCATGTGCCTGGATTCACAGATTCAGAGCAACCTTTAACATAGTTAAAAAAGCAAAATGCANTTCATTTTCCTGGATTTGTAGGAGAAATCCATGGAGGACTGACATGCGCTTTCTCAGAACTCAGGGAAGAGGGGAGAAGGGGCACTGAGTCTTTTGCAGTGAGAGCTTTTCTCCCAAGTGTTTAGCAGGAGTTTGAGTTAAACAGACATTAAGAAAAAAAAACCCAAACAAAACCCATAAAAATCTGTACCCCCATTTCCTGTCTTGTGATGTCATTCTGCTGGTTCTCCAGTCCTCCAGCAGTCAGGGACATCTAGACCGTAAGTTTCTCATGTAAAAAGCTGAGTTTTTTAATAGGAGTGTTTCATACTTTACTTTTATTGAAGATGAAAAGTGTAAAAAGGAACACTCCTACAATTAATAATATAAGCCTATCTTCAGAATTTCTCCCCTCCTTCAAGATATGCAGGCAGGTCTATGTCTTTCCTATCTATTACAGCTTGGTTCCAGAAGGGTAAAAGTTCTCCACACATCTTCAAGGTCTTTTGGTCACTATTGCTTTCCCACCCACTGCTCCTGTAGCTCTTAGGATCTAGGCACATCTGGAATAGTGGAACTAGGGCCTGGTCTACGCTAGGGGGTGGGGGATTGTTCTAAGATGTGCAACTTCAGCTATGAGAATAGTGTGGCTGAACTCGACATATCTTAGACCAATTAAAATTACTTACTTTGTGTCCTTGCGGTGCTGGATCGATGGCCACTGCTCCCCCATTGACTTTGCTTCCACCTCTCGCACTGCTGGAGTTCAGCAGTCAATGGGAGAGCGATCGGAGATTGATTTATTGCATCTACACTACATGCGATAAATCGATCCCTGAGAGATTGATCGCTACCCACCGATCCAGCGGGTAGTGTAGATGTATCCTAGCAGATTCTTCTGTTTCTGCAGACTGTGCGAATCCGTAGATTGCCATGACAGCAAATATGCTAAGTGGAGGTTGTGACCCTAAGCTCCCTGAATTTACACCTTACACTTTATTGTAGTAATATTTGTACAAAATATGTCTTGTGAGATATCATTTAAAAACTAACACGCTGATTGTTAATTCTTGTGTAAAGTATGTATGAACACAAGCTGAAATTATGACTAAAAGGTGCTTGCAAGACAAGTCTGAGGAGGGAGTATCGTAGAATCATAGACTTTAAGGTCAGAAGGGACCATTATGATCATCTAGTCTGACCTCCTGCACAATGCAGGCCACAGAATCTCATCCACCCACTACTGTACCAAACCTGTGTCTGAGCCATTGAAGTCCTCAAATCATGGTTTAAAGACTTCAAGGTGCAGAGAATCTTCCAGCAAGTGACCCGTGTTCCATGCTGCAGAGGAAGGAGAACCCCCCCCCCAGGGCTTCTGCCAATCTGCCCTGGAGGAAAATTCCTTTCTGACCCCAAATATGGCGATCAG